>NC_091164.1:7881222-8007292 GCF_040958095.1 Procambarus clarkii
GAAAAGTGATCAATTGCATTAAAGAGCGCCTCTCTGGTCGGAAGCACAGAGTTATAATGACATCAGACTGGAGGGAAGCCACAAACCGAATCCCACATGGGTTAATAGTTTGACCAGTAATATTCCTGGTTCATCTAACTTATATCACTTACTGGCTGCACATTATGGGAAATTAATGGAGCCACAGCACACGGCTCTGTACCCAAACTTGTTGATACAAAATAAATAATAAACACCACAAACTATGTATGACGATCTGGATAATTTGGAAAATGACTACTCCAAAAATGACTCCGTAATTTGGAAATGACTACTAGGCTTCAAGGCAGGTAAATGCAAGTGAGCGAGACTTAGGGAGGGAACAAGACGACCCCACTGAAATAACAAGAAATTACTACGTGTAACAAAAGAGAATACCTAAGAGTACAACGCTCAGCCTACCACCAGAGGCTCACAAGCAGGATAACATGACAACTATTGACAGAACTGGAAGAAAAAAGTATTTAGAAACTTAGGGAAGTAAGAAACCTCCTTGATACCTGGTTGATGGGGTTCTGGGAGTAGTTCTACTCCCCAAGCCCGGCCCGAGGCCAGGCTCGACTTGTGAGAGTTTGGTCCACCAGGCTGTTGCTTGGGGCGGCCCGCAGTCCCACATATCCACCACAGCCCGGCTGATCCGGAACGTCTCTTAGACTTCAGTCTGAGACCCAGTCTGCGTATGCGCACACTTAAGACAAAAATGCGCGTGTGCACGCGCACAGAAAAGTGCACGTGTACACACGCGCACAACACAACACAACACACACCCAGTGATCCAAGTGTGTCTCATGCCCGAGATCTACCTGTGGCAGGATGTACAGAATATCCCCATTGAAAAGCAGAGGTGCCATAATTACCCTGAGGGAGAACCATCAACATCAAGGGCCCGAGACTTCCACAGTCTCTACACCAAGAGAGACCCCGACAAACACCTCCAAAGGATACCTGATCAACCAGGCTGTGATTGATACGTCAGGCTGCAAGCAGCCGCGCCCAACAGCCTGGTTGACCGGACGACCAACTGGGAGGCCTGGTCGGAGACCGGGGTCATTGATCCCCGGACTCTACACAAGGTAGACCCGTCTCTTACATGCCCCAGTTGGCCTTCATATTAAGCTTAAGACCTATCGCCCTCGAAAGAACTATAAAAGCCCTAGCAATTGCTTGCTAATCAACAAAATCAAATCAAATCAAATAAAAACACAAAATAATAGGGGTGGTAGGAGAGGAAAAGATTAAAGTGTTCAGTGAGAATTCACAAGGTCTTCTCTGAATACTCTATTTTCTTCTTCGAGGATGTGGGTCCCTACAATTGCACCAGAGGTGGTACCCCTATTATATATATATATATATATATATATGTCGTACCTAGTAGCCAGAACTCACTTCTCAGCCTACTATGCAAGGCCCGATTTGCCTAATAAGCCAAGTTTTCATGAATTAATGTTTTTTCGTCAACCTAACCTACCTGACCTAACCTAACCTAGCTTTTTTTGGCTACCTAACCTAACCTTACCTATATATATAGGTTAGGTTAGGTTAGGTAGGGCTGGTTAGGTTCGGTCATATATCTACGTTAATTTTAACTCCAATAGAAAAAAAATTGACCTCATACATAGTGAAAAGGGTAGCTTTATCATTTCATAAGAAAAAAATTATAGTAAATAAATTAATTCAGGAAAACTTGGCTTATTAGGCAAATCGGGCCTTGAATTGTAGGCTGAGAAGTGAGTTCTGGCTACTAGGTACGACATATATATATATATATCTATCTATCTCGCACACACTAAAAGCAGGGATAACCTCACTGTATCTAGCTAACCTCCCCCCCCCCTCCCTGCCACTTCTCCAAGTGGTTGTATGCCCACTCTCCCCTCCCCCCCCCATACTTGTACACTTCCTCGTCTCTCCCTCCCCTCCCCCAGAGCCCCAGCGAGGGTGTTCCTACTGGAACCGTTCCAAGGGGGCGAGACAACGTTTCAGTAATACATCCACATTAAGAGCCTGGCGTCAGCTGGCCATGTTGTCCCACGGGCTCGCTCCCAGTAATGCCACAGTGTGCCAAGACGTGCCAGCAGGAGGGGGGAGGAGAGAGGGAAGTGGACATAGGGGGAGTTACGTATGGAGGCGGGGCAAGTAGGTTACGGAGCGCCATGTATGCAAGCGGCGAAGAGGAGGTACCGGCAAGAAGTAAATGCGAAGAACACACATTTGTAGGTCGAGGGGGAGAGAACAGACAGCCTAACGAGGTGCATGTGGGGTAGTTGGCGCGGCATGTGTGAGGGGAAGTGTGGTGGGTGGGTGGGGGGGGGGCCGAGTATTGTGTACTCGCTTAATTGTGCTTGCGGGGGTTGAGATCTGGCTCTTTGGTCCCGCCTCTCAACCGTCATCAACTGGTGTACAGGTTCCTGAGCCTACTGGGCTCTATCATATATACATTTGAAACTGTGTATGGAGTCAGCCTCCACCACATCACTGCCTAATGCATTCCACCTGTTAATTAAAGATGGTGGTGCCTTCTAAAACAGACGAATGTTATAAAGTTCTTTCTGACGTCCCTGTGGCTCATTTGGGTACTAGCTTTCCACCTGTGTCCCTCTTGTTCGCGTCCCACCCGTGCTAAAATTTAGTTTATCTTTTTCTACCGTCAATTCCTCTGAGAATTTTATAGGTAGTAATCATGTCTCCCTAAAATTTTCTGTCTTCCAGTATCGTGAGGGTGGGGTTAGGGTGGGGTGTGGGTGTTTACTCACCTATTTGTCTGCAGGATCGAGCATTAGCTCTTGGATCTCGCCTTTCTGGCCGCCGGTTCTTTAAAACAGCGACTCCTGTTCTATTTCCCTATATCCAGTTTTAAAATTATGAAGAGTGTTTGCCTCAAAAATGTGCTCCTCGAGTTCATTCCATTTTCTCACTAGTCTCACGTTAAAGAAAAACTTCCTAACATTTCTGACTCATTTGAGTTGACAGCTTCCACCCGTGTCCCCCTTGTTCCACCACAGCACTTCCCAATGCATGCCATTACCATTGTGTGTGTGGGGGGGGGGGGAGAGGGGTTGGGGGTTGGAAGGGGTTGGTGTGTGCTCACAGTAACCATACATAAACAATTACCAAAACCATCCGAATAATGCCTACTTCACAAGCCCTGGATGGCAGCTCGGGGGTGACCTACATCACGGAGGACGGCAGCCACTTACCCATCTGGGAGCCACCTGACCTGGGGGGCGGTTTACCCCAGTACACACCCCCCACCCACTTCCCAACCCCAGTCCCCTGACTGTCCTTACACACCACCATAGCTATCCCAGAGCTCCACAGTCATCTCGCGCGCCACAATGATAATATTGTAGTTGGTGTCAAACACAGCCTCTTCGGAATTTGGTGTTCCCGCCCTGAGAGGTAAAAAGTATGATTTACATTATTTTGTATACTGCCTTTCCTTAGCTTACAGTATTGTTATACACACAGTGTTACGTGCTGCTCACACAGCCTCCATGAGAACAGCAGCTCTTTACATATTAATTAATAAGACATCAAATGAACATGCTTCCAAAACTAGGTCTACAAGAATTAGTCACTTGGTACTTCAGACAACGTTAATTCACACACAGGCGGCGGGTGTTAGAAGGTCGGGTATCTCACACAACAGTACCGGCGGAGGGAGGCGTCAACGCTGCGGTCGAATGCTGCTTCTGACAGGTACAGAAGGGCTTCCTGTCTGAGGTCGTCTTCCAAGGGTTCAGGCGACTGGCTGCTGGGTCGTCTCGTGGCCAGGCTGCTGAACGAGGAGGGCCTAGGTCGTGAGAACAGGTGAGGGGGGATCTCTAACTCGACTCTGTACTTCGAGTTGGCAGAGTGAGCTCGCCGTCGAGAGCGCGATTTTTGTCTGCTCTGCGGCCTCGACCCTTCCCGAGGCACCGAGGACGTGTCTCGACTCCTGTGCGAGCCGGAGGGCGGAAGTGGCGAGGGTGGCGGCTTTCCTAAGTCGGAGGCGGCACTGGCAGGTCGGTATGGAGGATCGTCATGGAGCTGCCCCGACCATCGGCTGTCAGGTGTTGGAGTGTGCTGCAGGTGGGCACACCTGACGTCTTCCGGGCAGCCAGCACTATCGGGGTATTGCGGGTGGGACCATGACCCCCCTCCCATACCCCAGCGCCCGCCCAAACACGACATGACGTCTGCCAGGAGTGACTGGTGGTGTTGGTGATGTTGGCGCAGGTGATAGAGGTGCTGCTGGTGAAGATGTTGGTGATGTTCCCACATAGTTTTGTGCCACTCCCAGGCAGCTGTGTGTTGCTCCCACCCAGGCGTACCATTCTGGGGGTCAGTGGTGCAGTCTGACTGCTCCGTCTCGTTGCTTCTCTCACTCTCATCCACCGACGGGCTCTTGCGATGAAATTGAGGCGTTGGCGACAGTGGGTGAACTTCTTCCGGGATGAATTCCTCGTCTAAGGTGGAGCATTGAGCAGGCTCGTGGTACTCGGGATGGCGCTCACCCGTCAGCTGCGAGACGTGCGGCGCTGCTTCCTCGTTTGCAGAATCTGAAATGCTCACATTGTTGAGACACTTGTCTGTAGACAGTGTTTCCTCCTCCCATTCACTACCAACATCTTCAGTATCACCGGCAGTGGTCCACACACCGGATAAACGACGTTTCTGCGTCTTGGGTTCACTTGTGCAGTCCTCGTCACCCACTACACGTGTGTCATCCACTACACGTGTGTCATCCACTACACGTGTGTCATCCACGCTACTGTGTGTTGTAATCTCTTCCTCCAGATTTTCATACTCAGGCACATAAACCTTCTCTTCGGGCGTCGCACTGAGGTATACCTTACCGTAGTAGTCGCTGCTAGAGACGCTGGACCTCACATCAGAGTCAGTGGTGGCCCAACAGGGAGTAGCGTGGACCAGGGGGCTCTCTCTCTTCCTCGAGTCTTCCTGGGAACTCAGTGAGTCGAGGTAGCGACCACGGAACGTGGGAATACTTGAACTGGACACACTCGACCTATTTGAGGAGCCTGGTTCAGCCACGCAGGGCACAGCGTGAACTACGTCACCGCCACTTGCTAGTGGGTCATCCTCAGACTCGCACGTCGAATTACACATCTCAGGAGAGTCGCACTCTCTCGAGTCTTCTAAAGTTTTAATATCACTACACAATTCATATTCATCACAATCACTATCTGTATCATTATCACTATCATCGTCATGTATAGACGTTGAGGATATTACGTCCTCATCATCAGTACGAACACGAATCTTAATCTCTCCCTCGGAAAGACTGACGTCAACATCACAGTTGAGGTCCCCGCTGATGGTCCTGGAGATGTTGGAAGTGCTGGAACGGTCTAGCCGCTTGACAGGTGTGACAGGTGCTGGTGTGCCATCCCCATCCGTAGTCTCCTGCAGTGGAGTCAACGCCTCATATTGGGGGCACGTGACGAAGGAGTAGCGTGCAGTTGTGTCGTCGTTAAACGACTTGGGACGGTCGTTGACGGATCCTGCGGCACTGTAGTAAAAAGATGTTGATTCTGAGGCAACTGACTCGGCTGAGGGAGAGTTGGAGAGCCGGCCCTCGTGTGAACCGTCAACAGAGCTGTCTTCCCACGTGTCCTCGGCCTGGGGTCTTCTCCAACGTGTCGGCGACGAAGGCAACGATCCTCCTGAAGTGGCCGATGACTGGGATGTCCTTCGAGCCCGGGAAAACTGTGGCGGCGTCGTAGGCAGGGAAGGTGGCCGAGCGCGTCGCCGGCGAGCAGGTGTGCTGCTACCAGAATCAGCCCCATGCCAGCCGAAAGGGTTAATTTTATTGATGGTACCGCCCTCCACCCGTCCACTAACTCTGCTCCACTCATCACACAAAACCCCAACGTGACTTCCATTCATCTCCCCGTTATCTCTCGCGTCACTGGTATGCGTTGGTGCGTTTTCTGTGTCTGTCGTCGATCCCCTGTTGTTACTCCCTGATCCACTGCTATGTCCCTCTGCTACCGCTCGTCCGCCGGCCTCGCCACTGGGTCTTCCAGACTCGCTATTATTCCCATGTTTGTTGCTACTCTCTCCCTTTGACCCGCCGCAGCTCTCTTGCTGCGCCCTGTCGCTGCCCTCACCGCCTGGCGTTGCATGTGCTCCAGCTGACCTTGACCTCGATTGCTTACTCCAGTGGCTATCCGACCCTTGACTGAGACTGCTATATTTCGTAGACGTCTGGGGAACTGCTTCACCTAATACTCCACTTAGTTCCTTGATATTACAATTTATTTCCGAGGCCGAGGGATTTCTACACTTGCCGAATGAATGTTTTTCATGGAAGGTCAGGTTTTCATAGGCATCAGTGTTGGTGTTAGTCTGTACAAGATGGTGGGCGGTGGTGGGCAGGTTGCACCGGAAGTTCCTTTCTACTGACTCTGAGCTTGGCTCCCGGCCACGGCTCGCTCGTGGACTCGCTCGTGGGCTCTCAAAACACTCCCCACTCTTCTTACTTCCTTCATTTATAATTGTTTTATTTGCAGATTCTTCAGTGTTTCTGCGACGTGTGGGTGGTGTGGGCGTAGCAACGTTATCTAGCAGGTCACGACTATTTTTGAGGGCACGTCGTGGGCGTGGGCTGGGAACAGGCACAACGTCATTGGAGATGTCGTACTTGGAGCTATCTTTAGTGTGGGCTCTCACCTGTATTACCTCAGGCTTAGATGAGATCGCCGCGTGAGGCTCGCTTCTACCCTCGCCACCTGGTGACGTGGCTGTGGGAGGGCGAGACCCCTGCGAGGCGGATGACTTACACCCACCAGACACGACCCCACTACAAGGTGCTGGGTGATCGTACACTAAAGCATGCGGGCGAGGGCTGCTCACACCACACTCGCTCACCACCAGCCCGCCATCGTCGTCTTTCTCCCTGATATTATCACCTGTGCTCACACCTCTCAACCGCGGAGCAGCCGAGCCAATAGCATTTAGGATGCCAGAAAAATATTTTCGCGGTTTGGACTTTGATTTGCTTTTCCCGCTGCCCTTGTTAGATTTCCTCGTTACTTCCTCATTTCGTTCATCGATGTTGGAAAGTTTAAACTCGTGCGCCAGGAGCCTGGGCGACTCAGGAGCGGGCTGGGCATCACCGATATTGTACTCTGATACACAGATTTTGCTGTTAGGGAATGAGGAACTCAGAAAGGTGGGTGGATGCTTGCGTCTCCCACCTTGGCTTTCACGAAACTGGGGCGGCTCAAGCACCAGTTCACTCTTTTGCACCGTGGCACCACCACTACCCTGCTTGTTCTCCCCTGGGGGGGACAGCAGCGTCTGGCTGTCGCTCTGCTCCCCACCACTTACTGGCACTTCAAAAACTGCTCTTTGCGTTGCCTGAGCAAATTTACGGTCGCTGCCAGTACCCACCTGAACACGGTGCAGCTGGAACTCGTTGCCGAATACCTTGATGGAGGCAGAGCTGGTGGTGCCGGAGCTGCCGTCTGCAGCAGTCTGGCGTCGGCGACTATGACCCGGGGACTGTGGGAAAGACTTCCTTGTCATCTTGGATTTGGGTTTTGGTCTCGTGTGGCAGCAGCTGCTTGTGCCGCTGGAGGACGACAGGGTGTCCGTGCTCGCCCTCCACTCTGAAGAAGTTCGTATACTCCTCCGTGTAGTGTCTACACTGGAGGACCGCGGCGAGGGGTCAGCCTCGGGTACCATTCTCACCCTCTGGCTGCTCCCACTTGATACTCCATCACCCACCTGTTGGTTTCCATTTTTGGAGTTGGAACGATCACAGGGTTGGACATTTTGGTAGGTCAAACTGTCATTCACCTTACCGGCAGTCTTTCCCCAACCTATAAAAGGCTGCTCTTTTGCCGCTAACGACTGTGGCACTGTGGGCTTCACCTTGTCTTTGTTGGTCCTCTGAGTAAGAGGCGGCGTCAAGTGAATAGTGATGTTACTTCTGTTCATCTCCTTGTCCTGCACGAGATCAACACTTGCAACTTCCGTGTGATCTTGCTCACCAGAGCCTGCCCCAGTGCGCCCCTCCAGTTCCTCTGCTCTACTTCCAACTTGGTGCTGATGTTCAAGTTGCCCGGCGTCGTGGAATGCGGTATCTTCGGTAGGACGAAGGTTTACACTCGCTACGATTATCCTCTCCCCCTCAGCCACACTACATCCCACTTGGACCTCGTCTTCCACTTGTGTATCCTGTGTGTGTGTACCTCCGCTCTCCTCTGCTTCACTTGGCACACTCTTCTCTCCTGACGTGGCCACGGATGCACAAGACTCTGATTTTGTTGTTTCTAGTTCCTGGGCTGCTATACCCTCCCTCAGGATAGAGAGGGCGTTCTTAATAACACTGGCGTTGAGGATGGAGTGTGTATCATGCACGGCAGCAGAGTGGTGAACGACAAGACCTTGGCTGAGAACTCTGTGGGTCCTCTCCGTCGTGCTGTCGTCCACACTAGCGCCCCCATCCACACTACTCTCTCTGCAACCACCACACCCTCCACCGTCTGCTTGTACGCCTACCTTTCCTACACTCTCGCGAGCACATTCCCACACGCCTTCCCTGCACTGAATCTTATCTTCACCCGCTTTAAATTTGCCATTAACAAATTCCAAATTTTGCACGCCAGTTGTGAACACATTGTCGTCTACATCCTCTTTGTCAGGGGTGGTGAGGGCTGGGATCAGCGTCTCCTCGCTACCACCCACTCGTTCGCGCTCAGTGTGTGTGCTGCTCTGAACTTTGGAGGGGCGCCGCCGCCTCTCCAAGTCGTGCTGGGGAAACTGTAAGAGCTTGTGTTCCTTCACCTTGCGGAGGCCGAGCCTTAAACGTGAGAGCTTGGTCTCGTCAACGCTACACGACTTGCGGGTCTGGTAGCCACATACCGGCAAGTGTTTATATGGGGCGGCGTGGGTGGCAGCCTCCCCACCCCAAGCAACCACGCCACCGCCCTCGCCCCTCCACACCCGCCCGCCGCCGTTCTTGGTGGCACTAACCCCACTAGAATAAGCAGCATCTCCGCCAAGAGGTGCCGCCGCCGCTGCAGCTTGGCCCAGCTGTTGTCCCCGAAGCCTGGCCCTGACGTCACTGGGCAGTCGTACGTCTGGCGCACTCCGCCAGCGGCGCCACATCTGGCCCAGTGTGTCCTTGTCGCTGGGCTCCGCGTCAGCCTCGTAGCCCTCAGAGTCGTCCGTGAACCACGAGTTACTGTTGTCCGTGTCACAGTACGTTGTGTCAATACTTGGGCTTCCACCGTCTAACCCTTTCTGCGGGTTGTCTTCGGCCTCGTCAGAGGACGAGGAACAAGACGCCGAGCCCATGGAAGATGATGAGGAAGAGGACGATGACTTATGGAGATCGGCAGGGTTATCACCAAGAAAATTTTCGTCCGCAGCCTTGGGCTCTGCAGGCGGTAGTGTGACCTCAGCCTCCTTTACCTCCGAGTCTGAGAGCGGGGCGGGGTCCTTGAAGTACTCCTCCACCACCTGCTTGACGAAGGCCTCGTCCTCATGCCAGGTCTTGCGCTCCCCACCTGACGGGGAGACAATCCCCTGAATCTTGGAGAGTAACTCCCCGGGGCCTAGTTGGTTGTCGTTCCTCAACACCTCACACGATACCGCCTCATACTTAACTTGTGGTTTTTCCACGAATATGAAGCTCTCCTCTGCCAGTCCCTCTCCGATGTCCATACCATCACCACCATGAGGTCCACCATCACCATTGCCTGGCCCACCACCATAAAAAGCAGAATGAAGAGAGTTAAGTCTGGCGCTAACACCAAGAGCAGCTACTCCTCGACGCCTCATGTTACCAACACCATAGTTACCCAAGCTGGGCCTAAGCCCTGAACCAGCTGTGCTGGTAACAGCCCGACACCTGCAGGCGAGAGACTCGCAGCTGGCGGCCCTGGCGTGGCTCAGGGAGTGACGCTTGAGGTGCTCCACTCCCTCATACCCGCCGTAGGAGTCGCCGCCGGAGGTCTCGCCCACGCTGTCGTCTAGGCTGCCCAAGTGCATGCACGAGAGAGATGCCCACCTGTAGCGGCTCTTCCGCTGGCGGTGACGCGGGCTCACGCCATTCCAGCACCGCTTCTGTCCCTTGCGGTCCTCACACGCCCTCGGATTAATGCCCACCTGTTGCTGAAGCGTCCGCCGCTCGTGTTGTGCTACCTGTTGCTGTACGCTGGTCTGCTGCATCGACTGCTGAGGTAGCTGCGCCGGCGACATGTTTTCGTCGCAGGTGTCGTCGTCACTACCCTGGTCACACTCGAGGGGGGCGTGTGAGTGTGGACCAAACAAGAGGCGGTGCACAATGCGCCTGGGCGAGAAGTGGTGGTTGTGGTGGTCGGGAGCAGGACACGCGGCGTAGTACAGCGGCTGCTGCTCCGTCGGAGGCTGGGCCTCAAAGCTGGCTTTCTTCTTAGGGGTGAGGGTGATGCTGAAGGGCCGAGACTTAGAGCGCCACTCTACGTTCACTTGGTAATGGCCAGGTTTGAGGGTAATGGTAAATTTCTTCGCTTGTTGTTGATTTTGTTGGTAGCCAAACTGATCGAACTGCTGCTGCCGCTGCTGCTCAAACTGTTGTTGCCCTGAATGCTGTTGCTGCTGCTGTCCAAATTCCTGTTGTCGAGGTTGTTGCTGTGGCCGCCTGAGAAACGGCTGCTGACCAAACTGGTTGTGTTGCTCGTAGGTGGGTTGTGCAAGGTGAGGGTGGGGCGACGGAGGGCCCCCTACCGGAGAAGATCTCGGGCACTGAAGGGGCGTTGTGGGCGGAATGTTGACCTCAGCGTAGCACGGACTCCGTCCGCCAGTGACGACGCCAACCGACCCACGGGAGCCAACAGTGCGAGTGACGACAGGAGCCCCGCGGTCTTTGTTCACAGTCTTAGCCTTGTTAAAGTGTCTCAACAAGTAGGACTTTAGGTGACTTTTCTCGTAACTCTTATGTTGTCCTGCATAAGGCTGAGAAGGCTGCACATTCAAATTATTCCTAAAAATGTCATCATATTTTGGTGGCTCGTCTAGGACCTCCCGATACTGGGTAGTGGGAGGCAAGTGTTGGGCGGGGGCCTGGTAGCTATGTTGGACGGGGGTCTGGTAGCTATGTTGGGCGGGGGCCTGGTAGCTATGTTGGACGGGGGTCTGGTAGCTATGTTGGGTGCGAGGGGCCTGGAAGTTATGTTGGGCGGGAGCCTGGTAGCTATGTTGGGCGGGGGCCTGGTAGCTATGTTGGGCGGGGGCCTGGTAGCTATGTTGGGCGGGGGCCTGGTAGCTATGTTGGGCGGGAGGAGGGCGGCAGTAGGCGCTGTAGTATTGTGGTGCCCCTCCGAGCCCTGTGGTGCACGCCCCGTTGGCACGCCCGGGGTTGGGTTGAAGTGTAGCTCGAGGGAGTCCGGAACGGAGGTCCAGATTCACTCTCAGCACGTTGTCCTGAGTGGCCACCTTCCCTTGAGGGCCGCGCCGTCGACGTCGACCTTCTGCCATGGGCGCAGCTGCCGTCAAGGGCTGGGCCTGGCGCCGAGGGCTGGGCCTGGCGCCGAGGGCTGGGCCTGGCGACGTCTGCCTACGCCACCATTGGTCTCCTGTGTGTATCGTCAATGACCACCGCCAGTTCTTCACATGCACACTGCCTATAGTGTATGGCACACTACACCTCCACTACATCCTGTCTAGAACTGTTATACACCAAAACAAAAATCAAATTATTCTTTGAATTACCCAACTGTTGTATACCTGACATTCCTCAAACACACCATCAGCATTCACGTCAGCTGCTTTTGACAAACTAATGTTTATATAATGAGAAACATTAAGTTAAACAAGAAACATTTAGCAGAAACCCCACCAAACTGTTTATGTACGAAACAAAAAAAAACGGAACTGACTCACTGACTGGCCCAACTTGTTCATTTTTCAGTCATACAAAACGATATATTACAATAAGTGTAACTTTCCATTGCGCGTCACCTAGATGTAGTAGCTGGGTATGACTAATTTTCTTTATAATGAATGTGCCCATAACTTGAGATTTTTTTTTTAATTACCGACATTAGTTTAAAGAAAAGTAATTTTACATTAGGCCTACGAGCCCTTAAATTCCTAGTACCCAGCGCACAATTACAAATTAACAAATTATTCCAAATTCACAAATAATGCAGACTGCTTGAATTTGTTTAAGTAAAGGTAAAGTAATCGAAGGATGTGCGAATTTTAGACTTAATTTTGCCCAAAGTAAATTTATCACCCATTCCCTCTATATCCCAAACCTAATATCATGCAAGTGATCCTTCCTATCACATTTCCCTATCTCTCCTATCCTTACTGTTCCCTTACGCTCCTATCCTCACTTCCCCGCCTCTCTCCACTCTTCTCCCCTTCTACACCTTTACTCCTTCCCTTAACCTTCAAAGCTAAGTGTCACTCACGCAGAGTATAAACCTTCCCCTCTTCTCACAAACACTGGCACCCCCTCGCTTACGCACTAAACAATACCACTCTTCCAACCGTAACCCCACCACTACACCGTATCACCACCTCCCTCGCCTCGACACTAAACAATACCACTCCTCCAACCGTAACCCCACCACTACACCGTATCACCACCTCCCTCGCCTCGACACTAAACAATACCACTCCTCCAACCGTAACCCCACCACTACACCGTATCACCACCTCCCTCGCCTCGACACTAAACAATACCACTCCTCCAACCGTAACCCCACCACTACACCGTATCACCACCTCCCTCGCCTCGACACTAAACAATACCACTCCTCCAACCGTAATCCCACCACTACACCGTATCACCACCTCCCTCGCCCCAACACTAACCCCCTTCCTCACCTTAGAATACAAGCGTAAACAAACAGTAGAGGGCGTATATGAGCAGACAGCGCCTATTTACACCCCAGAACAACTCCACCCACCGCCCAGCCGCTGCTCTACTACGCCACAGAACCCCCACCCCCCCCCACCCCACCCTCTCTTACCTTACCCCGTAGTAACCCCATTCCCCCTTACCTTATCTCCACAAATCAGGAAATATATCCAAGCCATAATATACCGGGTCTTTTCCAAACCTACACTTACCCAATTTGTAAGTGTAAAAACCTACCTTTGTAAGTACTAAAAAAGTAAAAAAAAACTAGTGTAAAAAAAACTAAAAAAAACTATCCAAACCTACTTATAGGACGTTACTTATTAACGTCCCGTTTGTTAGACCCTTCATATATGTGCATGGTACTGTCACGTCTTATCTTGAGGTTATCTTGAGATGATTTCGGGGCTTTAGTGTCCCCGCGGCTCGGTCCTCGACCAGGCCTCCACCCCCAGGAAGCAGCCCGTGACAGCTGACTAACTCCCAGGTACCTATTTACTGCTAGGTAACAGGGGCATTCAGGGTGAAAGAAACTGTGCCCATTTGTTTCTGCCTCGTGCGGGAATCGAACCCGCGCCACAAAATTACGAGTCCTGCGCGCTATCCACCAGGCTACGAGGCCCCCTACCAGGCTACGAGGCCCTAAGTCTTGCCAGATGGTGTAAATTAAGCTTTCTTAATCACCTGTCCATTTAAAAAAAAAAATATCTACGTTGTCTTATAGAGGTATTGAGCCTTCATCCGGGAATTTATCCCCCCCCCCCCTCCCCCACACACACTACCTTGTACAAATCTACAAATGTCGCTCTTCGGTCCCGAGTATAAATCATTAATATATATACATTATAGTAAACAGCGGAGGTTCCCAGACTGAGACCCCGCCCCCCCCCCCACTCCACTTACGACCGTTCCCACTACCACTTTCCTCCACTTACGTCAACCCTCAGTTCCCAGTATAATGACCCCCACCATCTGTGCTAACCCTCAGTTCCCTGTATAATGACCCCCACCATCTGTGCTAACCCTCAGTTACCTGTATAATGACCCCCACCATCTGTGCTAACCCTCAGTTCCCAGTATAATGACTCCATCTGTGCTAACCCTCAGTTCCCAGTATAATGACTCCATCTGTGCTAACCCTCAGTTCCCTGTATAATGACCCCCACCATCTGTGCTAACCCTCAGTTCCCTGTATAATGACTCCACCATCTGTGCTAACCCTCAGTTACCAGTATAATGACCCCCACCATCTGTGCTAACCCTCAGTTCCCAGTATAATGACTCCACCATCTGTGCTAACCCTCAGTTACCAGTATAATGACCCCCACCATCTGTGCTAACCCTCAGTTCCCAGTATAATGACTCCACCATCTGTGCTAACCCTCAGTTACCAGTATAATGACCCCCACCATCTGTGCTAACCCTCAGTTCCCAGTATAATGACTCCACCATCTGTGCTAACCCTCAGTTACCAGTATAATGACCCCCCACCATCTGTGCTAACCCTCAGTTCCCAGTATAATGACTCCACCATCTGTGCTAACCCTCAGTTACCAGTATAATGACTGCACCATCTGTGCTAACCCTCAGTTCCCAGTATAATGACTCCACCATCTGTGCTAACCCTCAGTTACCAGTATAATGACTCCACCATCTGTGCTAACCCTCAGTTCCCTGTATAATGACTTCACCATCTGTGCTAACCCTCAGTTCCCTGTATAATGACCCCCACCATCTGTGCTAACCCTCAGTTCCCTGTATAATGACCCCACCATCTGTGCTAACCCTCAGTTCCCAGTATAATGACTGCACCATCTGTGCTAACCCTCAGTTCCTAGTATAATGACTGCACCATCTGTGCTAACCCTCAGTTCCTAGTATAATGACCCCCACCATCTGTGCTAACCCTCAGTTCCCAGTATAATGACTCCACCATCTGTGCTAACCCTCAGTTACCAGTATAATGACCCCCACCATCTGTGCTAACCCTCAGTTCCCAGTATAATGACTCCACCATCTGTGCTAACCCTCAGTTACCAGTATAATGACCCCCACCATCTGTGCTAACCCTCAGTTCCCAGTATAATGACTCCACCATCTGTGCTAACCCTCAGTTCCCTGTATAATGACCCCCACCATCTGTGCTAACCCTCAGTTCCCTGTATAATGACCCCACCATCTGTGCTAACCCTCAGTTCCCAGTATAATGACTGCACCATCTGTGCTAACCCTCAGTTCCTAGTATAATGACTGCACCATCTGTGCTAACCCTCAGTTCCTAGTATAATGACCCCCACCATCTGTGCTAACCCTCAGTTCCCAGTATAATGACTCCATCATCTGTGCTAACCCTCAGTTCCCTGTATAATGACCCCACCATCTGTGCTAACCCTCAGTTCCCAGTATAATGACTGCACCATCTGTGCTAACCCTCAGTTCCTAGTATAATGACTGCACCATCTGTGCTAACCCTCAGTTCCTAGTATAATGACCCCCACCATCTGTGCTAACCCTCAGTTCCCAGTATAATGACTCCATCATCTGTGCTAACCCTCAGTTACCAGTATAATGACCAGTTATATATGAATATATAATAATGGGTTGAGCTCTGCTCTTTCGGGCCGCATCTCAACTGTCAATCAACTGTTACTAACTAATCCCCCCCCCTACACACACACACCCGCGAAGCAGCCCGTAACAGCTGTCTTAACTTCCAGGCACCTATTTATTGCTAGGTAACAGGTGCATCAGGGTGAAACAAACTGTCCGTTTTGTTTCTTCCATCACAGGGGATCGAACTCGGACCCTAGGATTACGAGTCTAGAGCGATGTCCACTCAGCTATCAGGCCCCCCCCCCCCGCCCTAGCCACCTGTACTCCTTTGTTGGACCACTGATTCAACATTTTCTAGCAATATGTTAATCCTGATATGTAATATTTACATTTGCTAACATTTAATATCCACCCAAGATGTGTTAACCACTGATAAAGTGTGGGGTGGGGTGGGTGGGGTGGGTGTGTGTGTATGTGTGTATGTGTGTGTGTGTGTGTGTATGTGTGTATGTATGTATGTATGTGTGTGTGTGTGTGTAGATATGTGTGTATGTGTGTGTGTGTGTGTGTGTGTGTGTGTGTGTGTGTGTGTGTGTGTGTGTGTGTGTGTGTGTGTGTGTGTAGATATATATGTGTGTGTGTGTGTATATATATATATATGTCGTACCTAGTAGCCAGAACTCACTTCTCGGCCTACTACGCAAGGCCCGATTTGCCTAATAAGCCAAGTTTTCATGAATTGTTTTTTCAGCTACCTAACCTAACCTAACTTTTTCGGCTACCTAACCTAACCTAACCTATAAAGATAGGTTAGGTTAGGTAGGGTTGGTTAGGTTCGGTCATATATCTACGTTAATTTTAACTCCAATAAAAAATTTTTACCTCATACATAATGAAATGGGTAGCTTTATCATTTCATAAGCAAAAAAATAGAGGAAATATATTAATTCAGGAAAACTTGGCTTATTAGGCAAATCGGGCCTTGCATAGTAGGCCACAAAGTACGTTCTGGCTACTAGGTACGACATATGTATGTATATGTGTGGGGTGGGGGCGGGGTGGGGTGGGGTGGGGAGGGGTGTGTGAGTAAGCAGGGAGGGAAGTGGAGGTGTTGTGAGTGTACAAGAATGCATGGATCACTAATCCATGTGATTAAACCCACATGACAGAAAAGCCTGAGGCCGCCTCTTCAACTACTAGAGGTGATTTCACTTTAGAGACCATTAACATTTAGCGTTTCTTCAACGTGTGTTTTCCTGATGTGTGGCTTTCTGGCCCCACAACGCTCACCCGGTGCCAGTTGTCAACACCACCACCAGGGACTATTCTACCACCGTCAACACCAGGGACTATTCTACCACCGTCAACACCAGGGACTATTCTACCACCGTCAACACCACCACCAGGGACTATTCTACCACCGTCAACACCACCACCACCAGGGACTATTATACCACCGTCAACACCACCACCACCAGGGACTATTATACCACCGTCAACACCACCACCACCAGGGACTATTCTACCACCGTCAACACCACCACCACCAGGGACTATTCTACCACCTTCAACACCACCACCAGGGACTATTCTACCACCGTCAACACCACCACCAGGGACTATTCTACCACCGTCAACACCACCACCAGGGACTATTCTACCACCGTCAACACCACCACCAGGGACTATTCTACCACCGTCAACACCACCACCAGGGACTATTCTACCACCGTCAACACCACCACCAGGGACTATTCTACCACCGTCAACACCACCAGCAGGGACTATTCTACCACCTTCAACACCACCACCAGGGACTATTCTACCACCGTCAACACCAGCACCAGGGACTATTCTACCACCGTCAACACCACCAGCAGGGACTATTCTACCACTGTCAACACCACCACCAGGGACTATTCTACCACCGTCAACACCACCACCAGGGACTATTCTACCACCGTCAACACCACCACCAGGGACTATTCTACCACCGTCAACGCCAGCACCAGGGACTATTCTACCACCGTCAACACCACCACCAGCGACTATTCTACCACCGTCAACACCAGCACCAGGGACTATTCTACCACCGTCAACACCACCACCAGGGACTATTCTACCACCGTCAACACCACCAGCAGGAACTATTCTACCACCGTCAACACCACCAGCAGGGACTATTCTACCACCGTCAACACCACCACCAGGGACTATTCTACCACCGTCAACACCAGCACCAGGGACTATTCTACCACCGTCAACACCACCACCAGGGACTATTCTACCACCGTCAACACCACCAGCAGGAACTACTATACCACCGTCAACACCACCAGCAGGAACTATTCTACCACCGTCAACGCCAGCACCAGGGACTATTCTACCACCGTCAACACCACCACCAGGGACTATTCTACCACCGTCAACACCAGCACCAGGGACTATTCTACCACCGTCAACACCACCACCAGGGACTATTCTACCACCGTCAACGCCAGCACCAGGGACTATTCTACCACCGTCAACGCCAGCACCAGGGACTATTCTACCACCGTCAACACCACCACCAGGGACTATTCTACCACCGTCAACGCCAGCACCAGGGACTATTCTACCACCGTCAACGCCAGCAACAGGGACTATTCTACCACCGTCAACACCACCACCAGGGACTATTCTACCACCGTCAACACCACCACCAGGGACTATTCTACCACCATCAACACCACCACCAGGGACTATTCTACCACCGTCAACAAGCACCAGCACCAGGGACTATTCTACCACCGTCAACACCACCAGCAGGGACTATTCTACCACTGAAGGAACTCCACTCCCAGAGCGCCAGGCCCGTGGCGTCATAATTATTCCATTGTATCCCAGCTTCAAGACAACAGAAGGGTGCTACAGGCTTTGAATAACTGAAATAACAATGTAGTTACAACATGACTTAAAACCACTATTTAGTGGCAACTTCTTTACCATTAACGTTTAGCTGATGCGGGTAAAAGGTTAGCAACACCAATTATGGTTCTCCAGGCTAATTAATAGCTGGTGAGACTATAAGATACAAGTACTGAAAGCCTTGGGTGTACTGTTTGTTCCAGGTTCCACAAGGTGGCTGCTAGTACACTGTTCTACAGATCCCACGGACGGGCTACACTGTTCTACAGATCCCACGGACGGGCTACACTGTTGTAAATATGATAGGGACGGGCTACACTGTTGTAAATATCACAGGGACGAGTTACACTGTTGTAAATGTCACAGGGACGCGTTACACTGTTGTAAATATGACAGGGATGCGTTACACTGTTGTAAATATGACAGGGACGGGCTACACTGTTGTAAATATGACAGGGACGGGCTACACTGTTGTAAATATGACAGGGACGGGCTACACTGTTGTAAATATGACAGGGACGGGCTACACTGTTGTAAATATGACAGGGACGCGATACACTGTTGTAAATATCACAGGGACGCGTTACACTGTTGTAAATATCACAGGGACGCGTTACACTGTTGTAAATATGACAGGGACGGGCTACACTGTTGTAAATATCACAGGGACGCGTTACACTGCTGTAAATATGACAGGGACGCGTTACACTGTTGTAAATATGACAGGGACGGGCTACACTGTTGTAAATATCACAGGGACGCGTTACACTGCTGTAAATATGACAGGGATGCGTTACACTGTTGTAAATATGACAGGGACGGGCTACACTGTTGTAAATATGACAGGGACGGGCTACACTGTTGTAAATATGACAGGGACGCGTTACACTGTTGTAAATATGACAGGGACGGGCTACACTGTTGTAAATATGACAGGGACGCGTTACACTGTTGTAAATATGACAGGGACGGGCTACACTGTTGTAAATATGACAGGGACGCGATACACTGTTGTAAATATCACAGGGACGCGTTACACTGTTGTAAATATGACAGGGACGCGTTACACTGTTGTAAATATCACAGGGACGCGTTACACTGCTGTAAATATCACAGGGACGCGTTACACTGCTGTAAATATCACAGGGGGGGGGGGCGTTACACTGTTGTAAATATCACAGGGACGCGTTACTGTTGTAAATATGACAGGAACGCGTTACACTGATGGAAATATCACAGGAACGCGTTACACTGATGGAAATATCACAGGGACGCGTTACACTGTTGTAAATATCACAGGGACGCGTTACACTGCTGTAAATATCACAGGGACGCGTTACACTGCTGTAAATATCACAGGGACGCGTTACACTGCTGTAAATATCACAGGGGGGGGGGCGTTACACTGTTGTAAATATCACAGGGACGCGTTACTGTTGTAAATATGACAGGAACGCGTTACACTGATGGAAATATCACAGGAACGCGTTACACTGATGGAAATATCACAGGGACGCGTTACACTGTTGTAAATATCACAGGGACGCGTTACACTGCCGCACAATAACATTTCCTGTCACCTAACTTCCGTCACACACTTAGCAATGGACGACCATATTCAACACTGCACAAGCTTCTTGTCAGAAGTAATATACATACGCATTAATTGGACGCTTTTTACCTATTGCGCGCGCACAAACATCGGCGTATAACCGCCGAGCAACACTGGCTTCACTCGCGGCGGGACGAAATGTCTTAGTTTCCCCGTCAGTAAAGACGAGCGCGATAGAAATCGGGATGTTGTGAACCTCACCCATGGGGGCTGGTCCGAGCGGGGCACCGCACGCGCGGAGGGAGCGGAGCACGCAGGTACGTTCCCGAGGAAGGTTGGTAACTGACTGAAACTCTGGGAAGCAGCCGACCCCATGCTGCTACTGTGGTGGTCCTGCAGCTGGGCTACCCTCAAGCCCCGCCCACCACCACCACCATCTTCACCAGCCCCACACAGCCACCAGCGTGCCCAGACCACTAGGCCCCCACACAGCCACCAGCATGCCCAGACCACTAGGCCCCCACACAGCCACCAGCATGCCCAGACCACTAGGCCCACACAGCCACCAGCATGCCCAGACCACTAGGCCCACACAGCCACCAGCGTGCCCAGACCACTAGGCCCACACAGCCACCAGCGTGCCCAGACCACTAGGCCCACACAGCCACCAGCGTGCCCAGACCACTAGGCCCCCACAGCCACCAGCGTGCCCAGACCACTAGGCCCCCACACAGCCACCAGCATGCCCAGACCACTAGGCCCCCACACAGCCACCAGCATGCCCAGACCACTAGGCCCCCACACAGCCACCAGCATGCCCAGACCACTAGGCCCACACAGCCACCAGCGTGCCCAGACCACTAGGCCCACACAGCCACCAGCGTGCCCAGACCACTAGGCCCCCACAGCCACCAGCGTGCCCAGACCACTAGCCCCACAAACCACCAGCGTGCCCAGACCACTAGCCCCACACAACCACCAGCGTGCCCAGACCACTAGGCCCACACAACCACCAGCGTGCCCAGACCACTAGGCCCACACAACCACCAGCGTGCCCAGACCACCAGGCCCACACAACCACCAGCGTGCCCAGACCACTAGCCCCACACAACCACCAGCGTGCCCAGACCACTAGGCCCACACAGCCACCAGCGTGCCCAGACCACTAGCCCCCCACAACCACCAGCGTGCCCAGACCACTAGGCCCACACAACCACCAGCGTGCCCAGACCACCAGCCCCCCACAACCACCAGCGTGCCCAGACTACCAGCCCCCCACAACCACCAGCGTGCCCAGACCACTAGGCCCACACAGCCACCAGCGTGCCCAGACCACTAGGCCCACACAACCACCAGCGTGCCCAGACCACCAGCCCCCCCCCACAGCCACCAGCGTGCCCAGACCACCAGCCCCCAACAACCACCAGCGTGCCCAGACCACTAGGCCCCCACAACCACCAGCGTGCCCAGACCACCAGCCCCCCACAACCACCAGCGTGCCCAGACCACCAGCCCCCCACAGCCACCAGCGTGCCCAGACCACCAGCCCCACACAGCCACCAGCGTGCCCAGACCACCAGCCCCCCACAGCCACCAGCGTGCCCAGACCACCAGCCCCCCACAGCCACCAGCGTGCCCAGACCACCAGCCCCCCACAACCACCAGCGTGCCCAGACCACCAGCCCCCCACAACCACCAGCGTGCCCAGACCACCAGCCCCCCACAACTACCAGCGTGCCCAGACCACCAGCCCCCCACAACCACCAGCGTGCCCAGACCACCAGCCCCCCACAACCACCAGCGTGCCCAGACCACTAGGCCCCCACAACCACCAGCGTGCCCAGACCACCAGCCCCCCACAACCACCAGCGTGCCCAGGCCACCAGCCCCCCACAGCCACCAGCGTGCCCAGACCACCAGCCCCCCACAACCACCAGCGTGCCCAGACCACCAGCCCCACACAGCCACCAGCGTGCCCAGACCACCAGCCCCACACAGCCACCAGCGTGCCCAGACCACCAGCCCCCCACAACCACCAGCGTGCCCAGACCACCAGCCCCCCACAGCCACCAGCGTGCCCAGACCACCAGCCCCCCACAACCACCAGCGTGCCCAGACCACCAGCCCCCCACAACCACCAGCGTGCCCAGACCACCAGCCCCCCACAACCACCAGCGTGCCCAGACCACCAGCGCCCCACAACCACCAGCGTGCCCTGACTAAACTGACGTACACAGCCTGCGTGCGCTCCGGCATACACTACGCCCAACAAGGTTTATGCACCTACTCACAAAGCGATATGAAAAGGCTTGAGAGCATACAAAGTGAAGCCATGACAATCATTCATGGAGTCCCAAGAACTGCCACTAATCTATGCGAGTTGTCCCTCCCTAGTGTTAAAAGCAGAGTTAGGGAACAGAATGCTAAGCTTGTAATTAAGATAGCCAGGCAGATAGATAGCCAGATAAGCCAGAAAAGATAGCCAGATAGATCCTCATTACGATGATATTGCCAAGTAAATGCCGAGTTCTGTGCTACTTAGAGGAGGAAACAGGAGAAGCAAAAAATAGCATCAGAGATCAGTCTGCTCCCTCGAAAAACTTCACCTGCTTGAGCAAGCCCGTGAGCTCCTGCCTGTAGAGAGGTTACCGCCCTGGGAGGATGACCCATGTAGGATCATCATCAACGAGATGACAATGAAAATGTCCAACATGATACCACAAGAAATGATGCGTATCTTGAGGAAATTTATAAAGTTGGGAATGAATTAGGTCACATCTTCACTGCTGGGTCATCTAATCCTACCAATGGCAGGGCTGGTGCAGCATACACTGTAATTAGGAATAATGCCTTTCAAAACTCAAGTAAAAAAAAAAAGCGCGTATTGAGAGCTATGCCTCTTCAAAGCAAGCAGAGTTAACTGCCATTGTTATGGCGTTAAGATGCCTTGAAAGAAACACTAATGGTGCAGTGATCTGCACTGATTCAAAGGCAGCACTACAAAGCCTTAATAAAAATCGGGCAGAAAACCTTGTGATAGTCTCTGAAATCAAGAGAGTTGTGAGAGTACTAACCAACCAGGGAAGAGTCGTCCAACTCCTGTGGATCCCCTCCCATGTTGGAATCTGTGGAAATGAACGAGCAGATGTGCTGGCTGCTGAAAGAGACCATATTGAATACTTCATACCCAAGACTCTACTACAAATTAGAGGTATTGTCAGGCAACATCACCGTGACAAGGTAACTGAGGAAAGGAGGATAGAAGCACAAACCAGTGAATCTGTACGATGGTACAATACGGTTGCAGCTGGCAATCCCAATCATTATAGACGAAGAGGTAGCGGCCAGAGAATCAGTGATAGCAAGAATCCGTCTTGGATATAAATACCCATGGAGATTCGGGATGGAAACAACAGCTGAACAGCGGAGTTGCAGAATCTGTGGCGAGTGTGATGGACACCGCCTTGACCACTACCCGAGAGAATGTAAACATCTAAGAATCATTGGAAATGTGTGTAGCATAGTAAACTCCACACTGTTTGAGTTACGAAAACAATCTGTCAAATAGAAATGCTGTTTTCAAAAGATTCCCCATTTTGCACCCGCAAGATAACGTAAGATTTTAAGGGTTGACAAATATGTATCTTCTTGTTTGAGAAGCTGTTCACTTGAGACAGTTAAGCAAATCCCAGCTGTGTCTGGGTACAAGTGACAGGATGAACAACCCAGCGGGTTTTCTTCCTATTGGGGGAGTGATGTACATGCTGCTATGGAGGTGTGTCCACTCACAGGAAGAGTGGCGCTGCCCAATAAACTCGCCCCTCGGGGCAAAACTAGAGACTGGCAAGCCATAGCATACAGGAAGGCGGTGATGTTTAACAATAACAATATTGTTATTGTTAAATTGTTTTAGTATTGCTGCAATACTAAAACAGCGGACAGCAGCGGACAAGGAAGTAATTCCCTCGTGTCCTTGTTCTGATGTAGGTGGATGCCGATTGGTGTGACAATTAGCGCGCGCGGGAAGGGGGCAGGGCTGCCGGCCGAGGGCTATCACACTCCCATCAACAGCTGGTGGAGCCCCCAGCCACTCACTCGGCGCGCCTCGCTATGGGCGCCAACACAGGTAAAAAAGTAAGTAGCCACGTTACTGCCGCCAACATCACAACCACTTAACCTCAACCTCCTACAGCAGAGGAATCTGTCAACACCCCCCCCCCATCCAGCCAAGCCACAAGGAAGGCGGAGGATTCCGAGGAGAGCCGTCGTACAAGTCCACTTCAGTGTCTGGGCCACAACGTTAACCTACAAGGGTGTAAGAGTAGGTTCCTCGGCCCCAAAGACCAACAGAGGTGTTGCGGTGATCAGACGCCCGAGACACACACACACACACACACACACACACACACGTACGTCCTAACAGGGCCCTGACAGCTGAGTGGACAGCGTTCGGGATTCGCAGTCCTAAGGGTCCGGGTTCGATCCCCGGCGCCGGCGGAAACAAATGAGCAGTTTCTTTCACCCTGATGCTTCTGTTCACCTAGCAGTAAATAGGCACCTAGGCGTTACAGATGCTACGGACTGCTTCCTGAAGGGGGGGGGGGAAGTTGATTGATGGTTGAGAGGCGGGCCCAAAGAGCCAGAGCTCAACCCCCACAAGCACAACTAGGTGAGTGAGCACACACACACACACACACACACACACACACACACACACACACACACACACACACACACACACACACACTTACACTATCGTGTATAAATTCCCATATACATAATTTTTTAACATGCGTAAACCGCAAGGACAATGAGCGTTGTTTCGCGATAGCCTAGTTCACTACTGAAGGCGTCGTGACGGGTGAAGGACGGGGGAGGTCTTCACGCTCGTGTTGCTGGCAGAGAGACAAAGGCACTCACATTACACACCCAGCACCACCACCCCTCAACACCCGCCGAATCTTCGCAAACAACCCCCCCCCCCCAACCCGTGTCATCTTGCAAAGCAAGAGACAGAGGCAGTTATCTGATTGGCAGACGACTGGAGGCCGCGCAGGTCCCCCGCGGACATGGTGGGCCGCGGGCCATTCTGCACTCTTTAAGGACCGTCCCTCAGTCTCAACTTTAACTTCTTTTGTCATTTGTTATGCATTCACGTCTACATTATATTCCTGGATACAAGGTGTGTGTATAATGTGTGTGTGTGTGTGTGTGTGTGTGTGTGTGTGTGTGTGTGTGTGTGTGTGTGTGTGTGTGTGTGTGTGTGTGTGTGTGTGTGTATAATGTGTGTGTGTGTGTGTGTGTGTGTGTGTGTGTGTGTGTGTGTATAATGTGTGTGTGTGTGTGTGTGTGTGTGTGTGTGTGTGTGTGTGTGTGTGTGTGTGTGTGTGTGTATGTATGTATGTATATATATATATATATATATATATATATATATATATATATATATATATATATATATATATATATATATATATATATATATATATATATATAATAGTTTGTGGTAATTTACCTAGAAATACGCAAACATATTAGAAACTCTTTACACTTTCAATTGACAGATGACTATATTTTGTATTAATGCTTTGCTTTCCCCATTTTGGAGTTGCAAAGACTTATTTACGAACACACACAAAGAAATGTGTATTCCACTACTGTCCCAGCAGTCAACTGCTTATTTAGACCCTCAAACTCTGAGGTCACTTCTTAAATGACACAGAAAGGGTTAACCCTCTTTCCCCCAACACCCTGCTCAACCCCGAGGGGGGGCCTCGTAGCCTGGTGGATAGCGCGCAGGACTCTTAATTCTGTGGCGCGGGTTCGATTCCCGCACGAGGCAGAAACAAATGGGCAATGTTTCTTTCACCCTGAATGCCCCTGTTACCTAGCAGTAAATAGGTACCTGGGTGTTAGTCAGCTGTCACGGACTGCTTCCTGGGGGTGGAGGCCTGGTCGAGGACCGGGCCGCGGGGACACTAAAGCCCCGAAATCATCTCAAGATAACCTCAAGATAACCCCCTCACAGTGTTCAAGAGAGAATTTGACAAACACCTCCAAATGATACCTGATCAAGCAGGCTGTGACTCATAAGTCAGGCTGCATGCAGCCGCGTCCAACAGCCTGGTTGACCAGTCCAGCAACCAGGAGGCCTGGTCGAGGACCGGGCCGCGGGGACGCTAAGCTCCGAAATCATCTCAAGGTAACCTCAAGATGAACCCTAGACACTACAATCGTTTGCCACGACCGCCAAGTTACACACACCACTACGGGCTCACCATAGCCCGTGCTACTTAGAACTTTGTTCCAGGTAGCAAATCTTTAACAACATACACACACCAGGGTCAAGATTCAACAAGCATTTACGCATCTACTAACGAGCCTCTACATCTTTTCTCAATCTTTGGCGGCTTTGTTTACAGATATTAAACCGTTCATGAGCTTCGGGGCACCAGGAGGTTGTTTATAACAACGACAACAGTTTAATTGGGTAGTTAATGGGGCCTCGTAGCCTGGTGGATAGCGCCCAGGACTCTTAATTCTGTGGCGCGGGTTCGATTCCCGCACGAGGCAGAAACAAATGAGCAAAGTTTCTTTCACCCTGAATGCCCCTGTTACCTAGCAGTAAATAGGTACCTGGGAGTTAGTCAGCTGTCACGGGCTGCTTCCTGGGGGTGGAGGCCTGGTCGAGGACCGGGCCGCGGGGACACTAAAGCCCCGAAATCATCTCAAGATAACCTCAAGATATAGTTTGACGCTTGTCAAGTGCTTAATACACAAAGCCGCCGAAGAATAGGAAAAGATGTACAGGTTCTCGAGTTGATGCGTAAATACTTGTTGCATCTGTACCACAGCTAACGGTTGTGTTGCTTAACGAGGAGATTAACCTTGTTAGTCGACGTCAACCTCGCTAGTCGACGTCAACCTCGCTAGTCGACGTCAACCTCGCTAGTCGACGTCAACCTCGCTAGTCGACGTCAACCTCGCTAGTCGACGTCAACCTCGCTAGTCGACGTCAACCTCGCTAGTCGACGTCAACCTCGCTAGTCGACGTCAACCTCGCTAGTCGACGTCAACCTCGCTAGACGACGTTAACCTCGCTAGACGACGTTAACCTCGCTAGACGACGTTAACCTCGCTAGACGACGTTAACCTCGCTAGACGACGTTAACCTCGCTAGACGACGTTAACCTCGCTAGTCGACGTTAACCTCGCTAGACGACGTTAACCTCGCTAGTCGACGTTAACCTCGCTAGTCGACGTTAACCTCGCTAGACGACGTTAACCTCGCTAGTGGACGACACGCACCTATACTGACTACCAATGCCCGGCCCTACAAGTGCAGACGGCACAGCCAGCTTAACGAGGCAAAGAGGCGGAAGATTAGATAGTCGAAACAAAGAATAAAGTAGGGGAGAGTGACAGGGAGGGAGAGGGTCGTACAGATGACGCAAGGGGTCACGACACGACCTTGGCTTCCTGTCAGCCAGTCCGCCACGCCCGCCAAGGTCCTGGGCGAAAAAGGATAAAGTTCAGGGATAAGGAGCAACTTTTTCATTGCCGAGGGAAGATTCCCGGTGGAGATGCGGGATGCTGGGCTCAGGACACGAAGGTAAAAACAAATGACTAGTACCCTTCAGGAGGACCACCACCACTTCATAATTACAACCATTCACCATAGACGAGAGAGGCAGCAAATAATATATATATATATGGAAGATACTGGAGGGCCAGGTCCCAAATTTGCACAGTAAGATGATAACTTACTAGAGCCAAAGGTACGGAAGGAAGTGCAGACTAGAACACGTGAGGAGTAAAGGTGGAGGTATTCAGGAGGCACTTGGACAGGTTCTTGCAAGAAGTGCCGGACCAACCAGGTTGTAGTGGATATGTGGGCCTGCTTGGGAAGTAAAAGAACTCCTTCCACTATCATTACACGCCAATCACCATAACTACTCCCCCCACCTCACAATCACAATTGCTAACATCACGCGCACCATTTTTCTTTTGGTAAAGATGTGTAGGAAAAGTGGTAGAAATGTTGAATATAAAGAGAGTTATGGGCAGCAGGCGGGCAGTCCGCCGAGCTGGCACGGTGCACACGCTTCTACGACACATTTAGACAAGTGTACATCAGCAGATGTTACACACTCCGAGAGGTACTTGTAGCCGAGCCTAAGCCAAGGAGTGGTAACATCTAGACGTCTGCTAACCTTATTGGATGACCCATAAACGTGCGGTTCTTCCTGTATAATAGAATGATGATAGATGGAGTAACTGGTGTGAATTTCACTTTGTTTCAAGTCTTCTAGATTTTTTTTATGTTCCCGGAATATTACTGCCCTCAGGCTGCTCAAAGGCAGTTCAAGATGGAAATCAGCTCACTCTCCTTGAGCAAAAGTCTTGGCCAACTCATCAGTTCTATCATGCATTCAGAGACCAATATGGGAAGGAATCCACAAGAGAAACTCTGACTCCACCATTGATTATTTCATCATATCTGTGTCTAGCTTCAGAGACAAGTACGTCCCAGTTATGGCTTGGGGGAGCTGAGGGCAGTCAAGGATGACAAGGAGTCACTTACAATTAGCGTGTCAACTTTGGATTCATATACGCGCTCGAGAGCAAGGATTATGGCAACAAATTCTGTTTGAAGAGTGGATGCTCTGTTATTTATACGCGCTTCACACTCATAGGAGAAGGAACCATCTCTCGCTGTCATAACAACTGCACTCCCAGCTTCCTAAATTATTGGGATCGTCTCAAAGCTCTCCAAATGTACTCACTAGAAAGGAGACGAGAGAGATACCAAATAATATACACGTAGAAAATACTGGAGGACCAGGTCCCAAATCTACACAGTAAAATAACAACGTACTGGAGTGAACGATATGGAAGAAAATGCAGAATAGAACCAGTGAAGAGCAGAGGTACCATAGGCACAATCAGAGAACACTGTATAAACATCAGAGGTCCGCGGTTGTTCAACATCCTCCCAGCGAGCACAAGAAATATTGCAGGAACAACCGTGGACATCTTCAATAGAAAACTAGACCATTTTCTCCAAGGAGTGCCGGACCAACCGGACTGTGGTGGGCCTGCGGGCCGCTCCAAGCAACAGCCTAGTGGACCAAACTCTCTCAAGCCAAGCCAGGCCTCGGGCCAGGCTTGGGGAGTAGAACTCCCAGAACCCCATCAAGCAGGCATCAAGCACGTATCAGCTGCACCATGGGACTGAGGCAAGGAGGCATCAGTGTAAATAATTTGGGAAAGGGAGCGCTCCCTGACCAAAGCATCAATTTAGCTTAAGGCATTGATTGTACTTTGTTTCTTGGCGAAGCAAGGCTTGTTCTTTAATCAGCTTCTTGGTTAGGAAAGGGGGGGGGAGACTAATTTGAAAGGGATGTTGACTAATCCACACACTATAAATTGAAGAGACGACGACGTTTCGTCGTCGTGTCATTATCACTTTCGACTTAAGAATGGTCCAGGACGGACCGAAACGTTGTCGTCTCTTCAATTTGTAGTGTGTGGTTTGGTCAACATTTTTCAGCCACGTTATTGTGACTTCATCTGCATTTGGAAGGGGATGATCTCCCATGGGGCAGGAAAGTGTCGTTGTCTCCCTCGGTAAAAGTGATGAATATTATACATTCTGAACACTGTGGCGGTGCTGGTAATTCATTTGGAGGGATGCTGACCTTCAAGAAAGAAGGCTTGGAGGGCTTCAGTGCAGGGGTTAGGGCTGGGTTAGCCTAAGCATCTTGATACCAATTAAAGCATTAATTTCAGTGATACGATCACTTACACGGAATATTCAGTTCCTTCCTCATGTTTAGCAATTTCGTTGAACGGAGGCGCATCAGGACAGGATACACTTGCTCTCTCGTCTTCCGAAGTGGTACAGGGGAGCCCTGGAACATTTTCCCCACAAGAGTGTTAGCATATGTATTCAACTAGTTGTGTTTGCGAGGGTTGAGCTCTGGCTCTTTGGTCCCGCCTCTCAACTGTCTGGATACATGTGGACGTGCCTAGATGCACACAGCCATGTTTATGTGCATGCTTGTTAATTTTAAGAACGTATTCCACCCACCAAGGCCCCTCTCCACCATAACGGATGAGCGGACAGCGCTCGGGATTCGTAATCCTAAGGTTCCGGGTTCGATCCCCTGCGGAGGCGAAAACCTGCCCTCGGCGGAGGCGGGAACAGGTTCACCCTGATGCCCCTGTTCGCCTAGCAGTAAACAGGTACCTGGGAGTTGGACAGCCGCTACGGGCTGCTTCCTGGGGAAGGGGGGGGGGGTGTAACAAAAAGGAGGCCTGGTCGAGGACCGGGCCGCGGGGGACGCTAAGCCTCGAAATCTTCTCAAGATAACCTGTGTGGGAAAACAGAGGACTTGAGCCGAGTCCTCTGACAGCACTTCCGAAACCTGTACATCTTTCCTCAATCATGGCGGCTTGGCGCCATTCCACATATTTTACGAGCTTGAGCATTTGGCAGCTCAAGGTTGCGAAGTTGTTGTAAACTTTGTAACGCTTCAGAGCGCATGACCTCTTGAAACAAGTGTAAACAAGGCCGTAATGACCGAGGAAAGATGCACAGGTTTCGGAAGTGCTTGCGTAAATGCTTGGTGACTGCTGGGTGTGTGAGGGGGGGGGGGGGGGGGGGAGATAAGTGCTCTGTCCTCTTGTCGCACTTACGTAAGCAGTCTACCTACGTAAATGTTTGAGGAATCCTGATCCAGGCAGGTGGGGGGGGGGACCTCGGGGCTGGGGCCAACCACTCCCCCCCACCCCCATCTTCCTCCTTACCCCATCTTCCTCCCCACCCCCGCCCCATCTTTCTCCCCACCCTCCACCCCCATCTCCCTCCCCACACACAACCCCCCTTCTTCCCCCCCCCCCCACAATCACTAACCTCCCCCCGATACCGCTAATCACCCCCCCCCCTCTACTAACAACCATTCCACCCCTACTATGCACCCCCCCGTATCCCCGTGACCTTGACTCCCTCCTCCCCAGCACCACAAGAACCCCACAGGGGGTGTAGGGGAAGTCCCGACAGGTCCTCGACCAGCAAAAAGTGGATCGAGGCGAGATACCGTTCCTGTCCCACAGTGGCGCTCCCGTCACGGCAAAACTGACGCCCCCCTCAACCATCAGACCTGGTTGATGGGGTTCTGGGAGTTCTTCTACTCCCCAAGCCCGGCCCGAGACCACGCTTGACTTGTGAGAGTTTGGTCCACCAGGCTGTTGCTTCGAGCGGCCCGCAGGCCCACTTACCCACACATCCGGAACTTCTCTTAGAAAACAGTCCAGTATTCTCTTGAAGACGTCCACGGTTGTTCCGGCAATATTTCTCATAGTCGCTGGGAGGACATTGAACAACCGCGGACCTCTGATGTTTATACAGTGTTCTCTGATTGTGCCTATGGCACCTCTGCTCTTCACTGGTTCTATCTTGCATTTTCTTCCATATCGTTCACTCCAGTACGTTGTTATTTTACCCCCTACCCTCGAGGGGATGGGGGTAGGGGGGCCCACCCCCTCATTCTCTGGGGGGGTGGGGGTGGGGGCACCCTTACCCTTTGATATCTCCGTAAGGGAACGTCTGGTCACCGGGACCCAGCAACTATGAGGCTCATTCCATCTCTGCTTGACAGCTGTGAACACACACCTCTGGGCCTCCCATCCCCCCCCCCCCATCCTCTTGGCTCTACCTCCCATCCCTCCCCATCATCTTGACTCTCCCCCCCCCCCATCCCTCCCCATCATCTTGACTCCCCCCCCCCCCCATCCCTCCCCATCCTCTTGGGGCCCCCCCCCATCCCATAACCAGCCAGGTCGCGTCCACCTGGCCGCAGCTCCCGGTACATCAATCTTCAACAGCAGAAGGACAGGAAGCATGAGGAGTAAGCGCCCAGCCACCACGACTGTATAGCGCCCAACCGTAGAGGTAATGGTGGCGATGGTCTTGTATGGGAGGCCAGCGTCCTCACACTCCCACACCTTCCTATCTTGAGGTTATCTTCACATGATTTCGGGGCTTAGTCTCCCCGCGGCCCGGTCCTCGACCAGGCCTCCACCCCCCCCCCCCCCAGGAAGCAGCCCGTGACAGCTGACTAACACCCAGGTACCTATTTTACTGCTAGGTAACAGAGGCATAGGGTGAAAGAAACTCTGTCCATTGTTTCTCGCCGGCGCCTAGGATCGAACCCAGGACCACAGGATCACAAGTCCAGCGTGCTGTCCGCTCGGCTGACCGGCTCCCCCATCCCAGAGCATCCCAGACGCTGCCTTAATCGACTGAGCTACGACATTGATTGATTGATGAAGATTAAGCCACGCAAAAAGTGGCACGGGCATGAATAGCCCGTAAGTGGTGGCCCTTTTGAGCCATTACCAGTATCAATAGATGATACTGGAGATCTGTGGAGGTGCGACTGCACCCTGCGTGACGGGAGATGTCTCCCGTGGAGCTACGACATGCTCAAAACATGATTCATTTGACGCATCAGGCAATTGTGATTTCCGTGTGTAATAAACAGCCTGCTTAACCACCACTAGTGTCACTGTTGCCACTGCCATTGCTGCGGCTGCTTCATTATGAAGGTCGTCCCGAACGCTACATAGTAGCAGTTTCCCCCCAGCTACGACTCCCAGCAACCTGGTAGCCCTGTTGCTGGCAACTAGGTCTAACTTGTGCATCTTAAGATGGCCGGCACTTATGACGCCTCTAAGATCACTCTCACATAGTTTGTCGTCTCAAGTGGGCCTTTACCAACCATTTGGAGTCAAGTGAAAAAGAACGACAGGAGAGAGAGAAAGAAAGGGGAAAGAGAAGAAGGAAGAGAAAAAAGTGGGGAAGATAGACAGGAAAATACACCAGGGAGGAAGAACTCCCGCAAACTAGTCCCCCTTCAGCGCGCGCGCATGCACACATGAACGCACACATGGACGCACGCACGCGCACACACACACACACACACACACACACACACACACACACACACACACACACACACACACACACACACACACGGGCTCGACCAATACAATTATAGCCAGTGGCAGACAACCACCTCCCCACCTGTCACGTGCACGGATATAATCTACCTCCAACACGTGCATCTACCTCCAACACGTACATCTTCCTGCGACGTCTCAAATCTACCCGCAACATACTATCTACGGTCGACGCGTGCACTCTACCTGCGAAATGTGCGCTCTAACTGGAGGCCTTCAAGTGTAAACTATGATGAACACACGTATAATCTACCCGTGACGTGTGCACCAGCACTCTACCTGCAACACCCACACCTGTGATACACCTGCACCTCTCATGCATAAAATATCTTACTATTAATAAGTGTTACCAGCGAGGCGTACCAGCGAGGCGTACCTGCGAGGCGTACCAGCGGGGCCTACCCGCGAGGCGTACCTGCAAGGCGTACCAGCGAGGCGTACCTGCGAGGCATACCAGCAAGGCGTACCTGCGAGGCGTACCAGCGAGGCGTACCTGCGAGGCCTACCCGCGAGGCGTACCTGCGAGGCGTACCTGCAAGGCGTACCAGCGAGGCCTACCCGCGAGGCGTACCAGCGAGGCCTACCCGCGAGGCGTACCTGCGAGGCGTACCTGCAAGGCGTACCAGCGAGGCGTACCAATCTAATGCACATGCAATATGATCGCACGAGTGTGATATGCGCGTGACATGTACCTTGGGAGGTGTACCGGCGAGAGAGAGAGCAGTACCGACAGTGTACCTGCTGTGTACCTGCGAGGCACACTTGGTAAGCACTAGGAAGGGGGGGGAGGTAGGGGCGGCATAGAGTGTAGTGCCAACACTTGGCACAGCTGCACACACACACACACACACACACACACACACACACACACACACACACACACACACACACACACACACACACTCCACCTTTGCACCAACCTGACTCAAAATAGCCACCAGGACCTTCCCGCCATAACAAAGACCACGTACCTCCACCAAGAACCTGTCCGCCGAAGAAACGTGAAGATAAAAACCACGTGTTATAAATATGTCTTATCTATATATATCATTATTCCCGCGTGTCTTCTCGAGCACAAGACGCCGGAGGTACTTTTTGAATCAACAGTAGAAGTTCGTCTTGCGTCCGAGGCACGAACCTGCCCGAGCTGTAACAACAACATTGGCAAATACAACAAAATCCTGCTTACTAAAATAAGGAATGCTTTCAGTTTTGCCGATTAAACATAAAACGTATTAAGCATTCACATTTACGACTAAAAACAATCACAAATGAAGCCCCCCCCCCGGAAGCGTCGAGGTATACCATGAACTCCATTCATCATGTCCAGGTGAATGGACTAGTACGCATTATCTTTGTTGTCCTTTCAGAAATACGAGTTGCGAGGCCTGCCAAACAGCTGTCACGGGCTGCTTCCTGGGGGTGGAGGAACACTAAAAAGCGGGGACACTAAAAAGCCCCGAAATCATCTCAAGATAACCTCAAGATAAGATAACAGCTCTACGTATTACTCGTCTTTACTACTACTATTCGTTTCGTTATCGGCAAGAGACAAAATGTAAACACCGCCACAAAAATATATATGGTAGTGACTAAAGGTTTGTTCTCAGAGAACAACAAAGACTCAACACCGGACCCGGCGCCACCCCCCCCCCCTTCCTTCAAGATTGACTGATGAAGATTAAGCCACCCAAAAGGTGGCACGGGCATGAATAGCCCGTAAGTGGTGGCCCTTTGGAGCCATTACCAGTATCTGGAGATCTGTGGAGGTGCGACTGCACCCTGCGTGACGGGAGATTCCTGTGTTTCCTTCAAGACAGGACCTTACCTATGGATTTCACTTCGCTCTCCAGCAGTCTAAATGCTTAGCTAAATAAATTGTGGGGTTCAGTCCCTGAGCCCATTATGTGCCTCTGTAACCTTTTCCACTACCGCCCACAAGATGGGTATGGGGTGCATAATAAATGAACTAAACTAACTTAAGCTCTCCAGCAGTCAACATTGTCAGTAGAAAAAATGACGCTGTGTTACCCAAGTTGTTGACCGCCTTAAACACCTAGTACAGACCCCATCACTTGGCTCCTGCCTGACTAACGTCAATCATTGGTCTTCACAACTGATGACTACTTGATACCTGGTTGATGGGGTTCTGGGAGTTCTTCTACTCCCCAAGCCCGGCCCGAGGCCAGGCTTGACTTGTGAGAGTTCAAACTAACTTCAAAGAATCAAAATCTCAATTCCCAGAAGCTTTGCTCTTCAAGATACAGCATAAGAACATAAGAAGAACATAAGAACAAAGGTAACTGCAGAAGGCCTATTGGCCCATACGAGGCAGCTCCTAATCTATAACCACCCAATCCCACTCATATACTTGTCCAACCCGTGCTTGAAACAATCGAGGGACCCCACCTCCACAATGTTACGCGGCAATTGGTTCCACAAATCAACAACCCTGTTACTGAACCAGTATTTACCCAAGTCTTTCCTAAATCTAAACTTATCCAATTTATATCCATTGTTTCGTGTTCTGTCCTGTGTTGATACTTTTAATACCCTATTAATATCCCCCCGGTTATGTCCATTCATCCACTTGTAAACCTCTATCATGTCACCCCTAACTCTTCGCCTTTCCAGTGAATGCAACTTAAGCTTTGTTAATCTTTCTTCATATGAAAGATTTCTAATTTGGGGAATTAACTTAGTCATCCTACGCTGGACACGTTCAAGTGAATTTATATCCATTCTATAATATGGCGACCAAAACTGAACTGCATAATCTAAATGGGGCCTAACTAGAGCAAGATATAGCTTGAGAACCACACCAGGTGTCTTGTTACTAACGCTGCGATTAATAAATCCAAGTGTCCGATTTGCCTTATTACGAACATTTATGCATTGATCCTTTTGTTTTAAATTCTTACTAATCATAACTCCCAGATCCCTTTCGCAATCCGACTTCGCAATCACAACACCATCTAGCTCGTATCTTGTAACTCTATCATCATTACCTAACCTCAGAACTTTACATTTATCAGCATTAAACTGCATCTGCCAATCCTTTGACCATTTCAAAACCCTATCTAGATCAACTTGAAGTGATAGTGAGTCCTCCTCCGAATTAATTTCCCTACCGATTTTCGTATCATCGGCAAATTTGCAAATGTTGCTACTCAAACCTGAATCTAAATCATTTATATATATTATAAACAACAGAGGTCCCAGGACAGAGCCTTGAGGCACTCCACTTACAACATTTTCCCACTCTGACTTGATTCCATTTATACTAACTCTCTGTTTCCTTTGGTATAGCCATGCCCTAATCCAGCTTAATATAGCACCCCCAATACCATGAGACTATTTTTTTAATCAGTCTTTCATGTGGCACTGTATCAAAAGCTTTGCTAAAGTCAAGGTATACAACATCGCAATCCTTACCACTATCAACTGCCTCAACAATGCTAGAATAAAAAGATAACAAATTTGTTAAACATGAACGGCCATTTATAAAACCATGTTGCGACTCAATTATTAATTTATGTTTTTCAAGATGAAGACGAATTTTATTTGCTATTATAGATTCGAGTAACTTTCCCACAATAGACGTTAGGCTAATTGGTCGATAGTTAGACGCAAGTGATCTATCTCCTTTCTTAAAAACTGGTATCACATTAGCAACTTTCCAAAACTCTGGCACTCTGCCTGACTCTATTGATTTATTAAATATGGTTGACAGTGGGTCACAAAGCTCCTCTTTGCATTCTTTAAGCACCCTAGCAAACACTTCATCCGGCCCTCAACACTTCATCCGGCCCAGCATCTAGCAGCCCGTTATCTTGAGGTTATCTCGAGATAATTTCGGGGCTTAGCGTCCCTGCGGCTCGGTCATAGACCAGGCCTGCTTTTTGTTACACATCCCCATGAAGCAGCCTGTAACAACTTTAACTCCCAGGTACCTATTTACTGCTAGGTGAACAGGGTCTTCAGGGTTAAAGAAACTCTGCGCATTTGTTTCCGCCGGGGATCGAACCCGGAACCTTAGCACTATGAATACCGAGCGCTGTCTACTCAGCCGTCAGGCCGCCCGTCCTCATAAACCAACCTGTCCTCGACTCAAGTCTATTACATCCAGTGGTCCACCCCACAGACGCCTTCATAAATATTAATTTAACATGCTGTTCATTCAAAACGGAAATTTTCTCAAATATAAATTAATATAATATATTAGCATATTGTGCATATATAGGCATAGGTTAGGTGTTCAGGTTCTGTTGGCGATTATTTGTATTTGTAGTACGTGGGTGAAGCATTTACAGCGTTGTGGTTCGAACAAAATTCATCAGCGAAGCACTTGTTCCGGAAGTGTTCGAGCGCCATCAGTTTGAGTCGTGTGTAAACCGTTTTTCATTCATAAGCAGGGAGTTTGGCAGGTGGATGGAATCCCTTTTGGGTCTTTTGTTTGGAGGACGGGCAGCATAAACAAAGGCCAAAGTCCATTCCATGCATCCGCCAAACCCCAGCTGTTTATGAATGAAAAACGGTTTACACACGACTCACAACTGATGGCCTTCGAACACTTCCGGAACAAGTGCTTCACTGACGAATTTTGTTTGAACCACAACGCTGTAAATGCTTCACCCACGTACTACAAATACAAATAATCGCCAACAGAACCTAAACACCTAACCTAACCTATACCTAAAATACGCACAATACGCTAATATTAATTTATATTTGAGAAAATTCTTATTTTGAATGAAAAGCATGTTAAAACTGATGAATGCGTCTTTGGCGTCGACCGCCGCAACCCGTTCTCGCACTTTCTTACAGTCAATATTGACTTATTAAATACATGCATATGTGACATACTAAACATACTAGTTTACCTTGAAAAGCTTCATAGAAAACACTGACCTTACCTAACTTTCTTAGTATGTTAAGATAAGTATCTTATTGCTTCGTAATTACAGATGATGATAAAGATTAAGCCACCCCAAGAGGTGGCACGGGCATGAATAGCCCGTAAGTGGTGGCCCTTTTGAGCCATTACCAGTATCAAGAGATGATACTGAAGATCTGTGGAGGCGCGACTGCACCCTGCGTGACGGGAGATGTCTCCCGGACCAAATGGTGACCAAATGGTTTGTAATTACAATTATTACTTAACCTATACCTATAATAGCATCTTATTGCTTCGTAATTACAATTATTACTTAACCTATACCTATAATAGGTTAAGTAATAATTGTAATTATGAAGCAATATGATGCTTATCTTAACATACTAAAGAAGGTTAGGTAAGGTCGGTGTTTTCTATGAAGCTTTTCAAGGGGTAAACTAGTATGTTTAGTATGTCACATATGCACGTATTTAATAAATCAATATTGACTATACGAAAGTGCGAGAACGGGTTGACCGCCGGATGGAATGGACTTGGTCTGAGGACTGGTTGCTTAACAATAGAGCGTACAGACACAGTGGTATTGGTGTAGACTAAAGTAGTTTAACACAATGCATGCAGCAATACAATGCTCTTCAACCCGAGAGACAAGACGTGTAGACACACACACAGACACACACAGTCACGCAGACACACACACTGACACACACACACATACACAGAGACATACAGAGAGATACACAGAGACACACGCACAGAGACACACACACACACAGACATACAGAGAGACATACAGAGAGACACACAGAGAGACACACAGAGACACACACACACACAGACATACAGAGAGACATACAGAGAGACACACAGAGAGACACACAGAGACACACACACACACAGACAGACAGTAATGTTGGTGATTTTGGAAGGATCCACAAGCAGGCATACTTGCGTTTGAGCCAGCCGGCCCTGTGGGTAGCGTCCCCCGCGGCCGCCCAGCCCTTCCGGCAGGTGTCGCTCCTGCTGCGACTCCTGCTGCGACTCCTACTCCTGCTCCTCACACCGCAACCGTTCCTCCTCCTCCTCCTGATCAAACACCATTCTTAGAAAATTGACCCAACTAATCATTTGTTTTTTTGCATCACAAAACTTGTTGCAATACATTATCTTTGCAACGTATATGAATTTTCTGAATACTAGAGATTTGAGGCATGATTAGAATTCTAATTATTGAACATTATTGCACTAATAATCTGCAGAAATATTGAATACCTCTTTGAAAAACCAATTGCTGGGAATTATTCAACTCCATTTACAAGACAAATTGGTGTATTTCAAAATTCCATATTCGTAAAAAATATATAAAAAATACATCAAACCAGTCAATGGGTGTAAATTTCATACCAATCGTAATGGGCAGATTGTCTCTTCCTTCAGGCGCCAGTAACTCCTGACATCAATCTCTCTTCGCACGTTTCAGACCTCAACTAAAGCTTACAGCTTCAGCGTCCTAATACCAACACACACTTAACACCCCCCCCCCCCACCTTCCCCCACCTTCCCCCCCGAAGAACAGTGACTTCATTAATTTTTCACTTTGTATATACAAAAAAAAATAAAAATTAAAACCTACTACTCTAACCAGAACCGTACCAACCCAAGCAACCCACTTAACCTATCGAGTCCGATGCGGAAAAAAGTAGATATTAGTGATATAGATATTGTAATAGTAGATAAACGTAAGATATATTATTGTAATAGGTTGAATTTGTGACATTGGCTAGGGTAAGGTTAACCAGGATTTGAAGATTTTCAACATCCATCCTACCATTTCCCAAACTGAGGTTAAATTTGCTCCATTATGTTCACAAAACATCGAGTTATCAAACATCACTATTCCCAGATCTGCTACGTGTTGCTTCCCTTCTACGAGCAGATCTAATTGTGTCATGTACTCTGTATTTCGTCTGTTATTCATTTTTACCATAAGTACCTGGCATTTATATGTTAAAACATCATGTTTTCAGTCGCCCAATCGAGCAAATACTGGCGAGACCATCCTGGTCCAGCGCGGAGGAAAGACAGCAATCTTCGTTAAGATATAAACAAGCAAGAGAACTGGTGTAAACACTCACACGAACGACAGTTGAGTAACTGTCACAGTTACTCAACCAATACGACAAAATCACACAGAAGCCTTAGAAGGAAAGCAAAATGCAGATGTTGTATACACAGACTTTGCACATTCGACAAATGTGACCACGAAGTGATAGCCCACAAAATGAGATCAATAGGAATAACGGGTAAAGTTGGGCGGTGGATTTTCAACTTTGTCAAGAAGAATGCAGAGAGTGACGGTCAATCAAATAAGATCAAGCCCAAGTGCAGTATACCTAGAGCATACCTGAAGACGGTTTTGAGCATTCTCCTACTCCCCGAGCCCGGCCAGGGAGGCCAGGCTCGACTTGTGATAACTTGGTCCAACAGGCTGTTGCTTGGAGCGACGCGCAGGGCCCACATATCCCCTACACTACATCTGCGACAATACTCAGGACGGGACAGCACCAGTGATATAAATAGTATTAGCATTGCTGTGGGATCTCTGGATCTGAACGTTCTCATAATCCATCTTAACATTTTCCTGGCCGCCGAGATATTTGCTCGGTTATGTTCACTAAATGTCAGGTCGTCAGACATCATAATGCCCAAATCTTTTACATGTTATTTTCCTTCTATGATTATGTCTGTGTTCTGTACCCTACGTTTCGTTTAACTTCCTTATATCCACAATACCTCAGTACCTGGAACTTGTCACCGTTAAACATGTTATTTTCAGTTGCTCAATCGAAGACTGAGCATATCTGAGTATATTTAATATCTTCCTGCAGTTTTTTCAGTGACTTCTACAGATGAAATTTCCATGCTCATTATTGTATCATCTGCAAAGCACGACTAAGCTGTGACTAGTATTTTTGTCTATTAATAGAAAAAAATATTAATATTAATTTTGACCAGTCACAGCTTCGTGTCATCCTTTACAGGTGATAAAACAATCAGCATAAAATTTCCTCTGTAAAACACATTCAAAAACTGCAGGCAGATATTAATAAGGTCTTCGATTGGGCAACTAAAAATAACATGATGAGGTTGATGTTGTGGGCCTGCGGGCCGCTCCAAGCAACAGCCTGTTGGACTAAGTTATCACAAGTCAAGCCTGGCCTCGGGCCGGGGCTCTAGAAGTAGAAGAACTGCCAGAACCCTCTCCAGGTCTGCCCACCACACGCTCATCCTGGCCAAGCCACCCACTCACCCGATATAAGCAATAGCCGGTACAAGCAAGAGGCGGTAAAGCCAACTAGGCCTTCAGTACAAGTCACAGCCGAACCAGTCACCCGATACAGGCCACTCGCTAAGCCAGTCTGCCAGCGAACCACCTCGCCGACACCAGCTGCTCTGGCTGATTAGGGGCGTGGGGGGCGCGGGCGGGCGTAGGGGGCATGGCCGGGCGTTGGGGAGCGCGGGCGGGCGGGCGCTGGGGAGCGCGGGAGGGCGGGCGCTGGGGAGCGCGGGCACGACCAGGCGGGCGGGCGCTGAGGCACGACCAGGCGGGCGGGCGCTGAGGCACGACCAGGCGGGCGGGCGCTGAGGCACGACCGGGCGGGCGGGCGGGCACAGGGTGGACTAGAGGAGAGAGTGTGAGCTTACCTTTGCCTCCTGGGGGGCGGGCCCTCCCCGCTACACACCACCTTCCGCTTCCCGGCCATACACGCCTTTATTCCTACGCTGTTCGATACAAACAGAAAACGAAATAAACTAATATGAATATAAAATAAGAGTAACAATAAACATAAAATAATAAGAGGTTTTAGATTAAATCTTAAAATGAGAGAATATAAACACACGAATCCACACCTACAAGCAACATCACCAGTGTAAATATGACATGACGGAGGGTTGGAAATAGCCTAAGCTACTCTATCCTGTTGAGATGTATTTTATAGTCTCAATAAACGTACTTCAATCTGACATAACGGGTTTAATGTCCCCGTACATGGGGAAGAAATACCTCCGTCAAGGCTGCCGCCACCTCGCGTCCCCAACCAACCTCACGGATGATAATGAACAAATCCACAAGTTTGAAAACAAATCCAAATAATGAACATCCCGTGCGAAGGTTCGAACCCTCATCACGGCCCTTGTGGATGTGTTCATTTGATATATCAGGTTATTGTGATTTCTCTGTGTTTCACAGATAATTAATTATCTACCACTTCAGCCCAGCTGAAAACCTCTACGGTGTTTACCTGCAGCATACCTGGAGAGGGTTTCGAGAGATGCACTCCCCGAGCCTGGCCCCAAGAGCTTGGTGAAGCAGGCTGTTGCTAGGAACGTCAACATGTGTACTTAAGACCACTTACACGATTACCCATACTGGTTGGCAGGTCCCCTGTGCTTCAACACTACGCCTGACAATTCCACGTATGTAAGACCAATCTTTTAGTATGCGACGCCAGCATGGAGTTCGTACCTTGTCAAGCATAAGACGAAACTGGAGAAGGTTCAGAGGTATGCCACCAGACTAGTCCCAGAACTAAGAGACATGAGTTACGATGAAAGCCTGAGGGAATTGCACCTCACGTCGCTAGAAGACAGAAGAGTTCTGGGAGACATGATTACCACATACCAAATTCTCGGGGGGAATAGACAGGATAGATAAGGACATTATTTAACACGGGCGGTACACGCACAAGGGGACACGGGTGAAAGCCGAGAACCCAAATGAGCCACAGAGACGATGTGGTGGAGGCCGATTCCATACACAGTTTCAAATGTAGATATGATAGAGCTCAGTATGCTCATGAACCGGTACACCAGTAGATTGACAGTTGAGAGACCGCGGGACCAAAGAGCCAAAGCACAACCCCCGCAAGCACAACTTGGTGAGCACCACTAGGTAAGTACTGGCGTCGTCATGAAACAAGACTGGCCACTCCGCCAATAACAACCATCACAGCACTAGTGACAAACTGCTTCACATCTATCAATATATCCAATGTAAACCATTATATACCTTTCCCGTAAAGTTTAAAAAAGGTATCATTGTGAAAGTAAGGCGCAAGATACTCAGTTTCAACACGTTACTCCACACTTGGGAGAGAAAAAAAAATGAATATTTGGTGGAGTGAATATCAGTAACTATATATGGCTAGATTTAAACAAAATAGTATTAAATCTTAGTATCGAGCTCAATAGTGATTATGAAACGAGTTATAAATGACAAATTCTCGCAAATGTGAATTAAAATGCTTAGCATTGACCATTTTATTATTATTCTTTTTTTGAGATATATACAAGAGTTGTTACATTCTTGTACAGCCACTAGTACGCGTAGCGTTTCGGGCAGGTCCCTGGAATACGATCCCCGCCGCGAAGAATCGTTGTTACAACCAAGTACACATTTTACTGTTGAGTTAAACAGAGGCTACAGTTAAGGATTTGCGCCCAGTAAATCCTCCCCGGCCAGGATACGAACCCATGACCAAGCACTCGCGGAACGCCAGGCGAGTGTCTTACCACTACACCACGGAGACTGTAAATTGAATATTGAATAACTGACGCTACGCCAGTGTTTAACTGACCTTAACATCATGTTAGGTGAACCATCCAGTGTTAACGGACCTCGCGCGTCTGATTCTGGACTGGCGTTAATGTGTTCTCGGTGACTTTAGTTACCCCGACATTCTACACTGAAAAAGATAAACTCAAAGCTCAGAGCAGCCAACTCGTTTTCTTTGTATCACGTCGCATTTGGACGCATACTTTACTTAAGGCCAAAATCTGTCGTGCAAGAATATAGTAGCGGCTAGCGAAATTGACAACGTCCCGTTTTCTGTTCGTGGGATACTCTGGTAGGTTGGGTTAGGGCACTTTAGTAGGACAGTTTCTTGACGGTGGGGACCCTGCCGAGAACGGCCTGAAGAAGCCAAGGGATTACGGTACCCCAACATCTTACCTTGCGGTTACCTTGCTATGATTCCGGGGTTCAGCGTCCCGCGACCCGGTCTTCGACCAGGCCTCCGTTATATAATGTCATATATAATAATAATGACCATATAACAACACGCCGCTATATAATGTGCTACTAAATATGACCAACGCGGTTTGATCTATATGACTAACAAACACTTGGGCTGGACGGTAGAGCGGCGGTCTCGCTTCACGCAGGTCGGCGTTCAATCCCCGACCCTCCAAAAGGTTGGGCACCATTCCTTCCCCTCCGTCCCATCCCAAATCCTTATCCCTTCCCAGTGCTATATAGTCTTAATGACTTGGCGCTTTCCCCTGATAATTCCCTTCCTCTAGCAAAAAAAACTATTTGCTATTAATGTTCTTCACTCAGGATGTTCAACAATTGTCTCTCCAAAGTTTATTGTAGTTTTATTAATCATAACGTGTTGCTGAAGAACGTATCAGGCAAACAAAATGTTATAATATACTTTTGATAACATTTTTGAGCTGCCTCCCTAAGTGAGGACGCTCAAAAGGTGAAGATGGATCTATAACATTCTCATTTTGTAATAAATAATTCAGTCAACTGCATGACTGGACACGCTTAAAATAAACAATGCGTTAGAATCCTGGAGTCGTGGTCAGAGACCGAGCCTCTGAGACATTGATCCTCGCAACTTCCTCAAGATCCTCCCGAACGCTGCTTCGTAATGTCCAGCCACACCATACCTTGAGGTGCTTCCGGGGCTTAGTGTCCCCGCGGCCCGGTCGTCGACCAGGCCTCCTGGTTGCTGGACTGATCAACCAGGCTGTTGGACGCGGCTGCTCGCAGCCTGACGTATGAGTCGCAGCCTGGTTGATCAGGTATCCTTTGGAGGTGCTTAAGAAATGAATGAAACCATGAAGGAAAAAAACTACCTGTTCCCCACCTATGGTAAGCCATGTATCAATACAATTCGATATAACCAGGGCATGTTTTCTTTATAAATACATATAGTAATAAAGATGACTATAACTGTATATCCTTGTGACGGGCACACCACCAGCTCGTCTCCCACTCAGCTTAACACACGGGAGGCGGGACCAAAGAGTCAGAGCTCAACCCCCGCAAAAACAACTAGGCGAGTACACGCTTGAGCAAGAGTTTTGGACACGCCACCAACAGTTACCTCAGGGAGAATGTTTAATCAAAGATGTCTTTATATCAAGACATTACAATCTTAAGTACTCGACTAATTTCAGTATCAACGACAGCAAAACTAATAATTTGTATGAAGTTTCGTTTCTTATTTTACAAACTGAAGAAATTGTTTCTAGCAACTTGTAAAGCGTTTTCAATGTCTTAGGATATTCTTAAACATTTATTTACAAAAAACTTATTGAAATGAGTACGTCTTGCAATTTGTAAATAAGGAAAAACCAGGGCTGTAGCTGGGTGTCAGTCTAGCAACTACCCACAGGTAAATCACAGGTAAACTAGTGCCACTGACCTCAGCTCCCAGACCACGCCTCTCCTGCCATATTGTTGTTGTTGTTGTTGTTGTTCAAGATTCGCTACCCGGAACAAAAAGTTCCAAGTAGCACGGGCTATGGTGCAACCCGTTCTCGCAAATTCGTAAAGTCAATATTGACTTATTAACTACGTGCATAGGTGATATACTAAACATAATAGATACCCTTAAAAAGATTCATAGAAAACACCGACCTTACCTAACCTTGTTAGTATCTTAAGATAAGCATCTTATTGCTTCGTAATTACAATTATTACTTAACCTATACCTATAATAGGTTAAGTAACAATTGTAATTACGAAGCTATAAGATGCTTATCTTAAGATACTAACAAGGTTAGGTAAGGTCGGTGTTTTCTATGAATCTTTTTAAGGGTATCTATTATGTTTAGTATATCACCTATGCACGTAGTTAATAAGTCAATATTGACTTTACGAATTTGCGAGAACGGGTTGTATGGTGAGCCCGCAGTATTCTCCTGCCATATCCTTCCCCCCCCCCACACCACACCACTACCACCTCATCCCGGAAACCCACTCGGTACCAGTTTACATGTAGTGTACCACATGGACCACCGGTAGCATTGCAGGGCGTGTCCATACTGGACTCATAGGCCAAGGGTCCTATAAGATCAGGGGTCCTATGAGGTCCCTACAGAGGTCACGAGTCATACAGCAAGGTGCGTGTATAGCCTATGAAGGGCAGACAAGGTTGGTTAATATGCCAGAGGTCTAAATGTAAGGCAACTGCCCAGGGAGGGGGGGGGGGAGCCCCGACGGAGCGCGCACACCCGTGAGCTAAACCTCACATCCCTGAAAGACAAAAGATAAGGGGAGACATGATCACCACCTACAAAATTCTCAGGGAAATTGACAGGGTGGACAAAGAAACTCTTTAGCACGGATGGTACATGAACAAGGGGACACAGGTGTAAACTTATTACTCAAATGAGCCACAGACATTAGAAAGAATTTTTTCAAGGTCAGAGTAGTTAACGGGTAGAATACATCAGGCAGTGATGTGGTGGAGGTTGACTCCATACATAGTTTCAAATGTAGATATGATAGAGCCCGGTAGGCTCAGGAATCTGTACACCAGTTGATTGACGGTTGAGAGGCGGGACCAAAGAGCCAGAGCTCAACCTCCGCAAGCACAACTAGGGGAGTACCCGCCTAGTGCCATCTCAAGACACCACCACCGACCGACAGCCTGCCGCACGAGCCACGTTGAGACCTGACGGTCAATGTAAATACCGTACCTCGACAACCCGGATGTTTGAGTGAATATCAAGACATTCTAGGTGCTGAAGAAACAAGGGCAGGAGCCGCGAACCACCACACTAACACGCTGCACGTCGCCAAGGTTAATGTGCATTCATAATAATTCATAATCATTCATAATAATTCTATTACGGCACCAAAGTGTAGGAAAATACAAGTGACATGCGCTGAGGAGAGGAGCACTCTAGTCCTGTAACTCTACACTTTGTTTCCTGTAGAGGTCATTAGCATTTACATGTAACACACAAACATGTCCCTGTTGACCTCCGTTTATAGGGCGGCGTTCCCCTTGTACCCCGCCTCCCTTGCCCTCTTATATGTTTATTGCCTGTGATGTGTGTCTATGTATGTATTAACACGATGTACTGAACGGGGTGAGAATAGCTTGAGCTACCTCATCCCTTTGTGTGTATTTTACCTCAATAAACTTTTTTCAATTTCCTTGCCCTCGCCCCACCACCATCAGGTCTTCCCTGTGACTGCAGCTCAACGCAGCACCGACGCCTAGACAACGTCCGCCTTGACCTTTATCAGTTCCTTGTCGTAGACCTGACGGTGACCTCGTTTCACCTCGACGACGTCTTTCACCCTCGCCTCCACCACTCCACTCTTTTGTCGCGGATTCGAAAAAATATCTGAGGAGTTTTACGCCCCTCCACAATAGAAGCAATTGTGTTCGCTGCCTCGCTCTCTGGCTCGAACAATGTTGTCTGACTTTCCATCGATGGCAAATCCAGACTCGGCCATGGACTTTCAAGTGATCCCAAATTTTGCTAAGAAACAAAAGATAATTGCCGTACACACAAATCACAATAGTGTTGCATCAAATGAACAAATCCACAAGGGCCGTGACGAGGATTCGAACCTACGTCCGGGAGCATCCCAGACGCACCAAGCATTTGACCATGTCGTAGCTCAGTCTATTAAGGCAGCGTCTGGGATGCTCCCGGACGTAGGTTCGAATCCTCGTCACAGCCCTTGTAGATTTGTTCATAATTGCCGTAGAAATGAAATCGACTCACAAAAGTGACGTACTGTTCCGTTTTCTGTTTGAGTCGTCCGGCCCTCCTCGGACAGCTTAGAAGAGGAACTTTCAATTAACGTTTTTCATAACGTTTTGAAACTTTATGAGAATTTCCTGCCCACCTAACCTATCAGAGGACTCTTAACTTACTGTTGTTGGAAAAAAAAAATCCCAAATTTATTTTCATTTTTTTTTTTTCATTTTCAAATTACGTCCAAATTCGGCCATACGGACAAACGGCCAAAAGCGACGTTCTTTTTAAGAGGACAGGTTGGGCGATCACCAGCGAGCTCAGGAACAACTATCAACATCAGAAGTTACACCATTGAGCGTCCACTATACAATTTACTTGGCATACGACTTCCACAACTCCCAGCGTTCAACTTCAAACATAACTGCAACAACCTCTCCCACAACAGTATTTGATCAGAGTCTGGTGTGAAGGTGCGAAAACGGGACACGAAGAGGGACGGGGAATCCGGATAGAAAGGGGACGGGGAATAACGGGACGGGGAATCTGGATAGTAAGGAGGAGATCCGGATAGGAAGAGATCCTGTAACTCGTGAACAAACTTATCAAGTTCCATTGTTTAAAGATTCAACGTTTGCTCCAGCACCATCTTAAGTTTCCTGCCAGAAGGTTGAAGAGTCGTGACCCTCTGATTCACACACACACACACACACCTGACTGGTCGCGGCTGAGTGTATACAGCGCTCGGGGGTCATAGACCCAAGGGTCCGGGTTCGATTCCCCGGCGGTGGCATAACCAAATGTAGTTTCACCCTGACGCTCCTGTTCACCTAGCAGTAAATAGGTACCTGGGAGTTAGACAGCTGCTACGGGGTGCTTCCTGGGGATGTGCGCGCGCGTTAGAAAAATATATGTAGTAGACATAATAGATTGGTTAGAAAGGCGGTGTCCAAGAGCTAATAGCACGATTCTGCAGACATAAATAGTAAATACACACTTATTCTCATCCTCAAACCTTGCCTCTCACTCCACCATCTTACATTTTTCTCAAGTTTTGTCACCTGTCATACAGGAACTGGTCATGTTCAGATTATATGATACAGCATCCATCTCATCATTATCATCATCCCAGAACACAACTTGAGAGCTTCCAGTCAGCCCCCCCCCCAATGTTTACATTAGTTGATTCCTTGCGGGCAGGAAAGGAACTTTGTATTTCAATTCTACTTCAGATGTCACGGATGCCAAGAAGGAAGAAATCAAAACCAATGCGAAAGTGGTAAATCTGATCAAAAGTGAGAGGGACAATCACCACTGGAGAGTAAGATGGGGGCCTTCAGGCCTAGAGACTGTTGCCAACTGTCTGGCCAGTTGACAAAACCAATACAAGCTCTGTGTAACGTCTACCAGACAGACAGAACCAAAGCTAGCACTTGCTGACCGTTTACTGGAGTGAACGATATGGAATGACATGCAGAATAGAACCAGTGAAGAATAGAGGTGCCATAAGCACAATAGAGGTGCCATAAGCACAATAGAGGTGCCATAAGCACAATCAGATAACACTGTACAGACATCAGAGGTTCAGGGTGGTTCAACATCCTCCCAGCAAGAAATATTGCCGGAACGAAAGTGGAAATCTTACAGAAAAAGCAAAAGTTTTCTGAAAGTAGTGCCAGACCAACCAGGTAAGTGAATATGTGGACTTGCGGGCCGCAACAAGCCTGTTGGACCAAGCTGGAGTAGAATAGCCACACCATCATCCAGGTACTAGTCCCATACCAGTATGGAAATGTTAGGCAGCATAGCATATGATCACGGTATTAAAACTATACCGGAACTAATGGCCGCCACACACCGGCGAGCCCGACCGTCAGCCAGACGGTTCACACTCTCGTACACGCAGGCTAACACTACACTTCTGGCTGGACGCGAAATGTGCGCGAATCACGGCTTTCTTACCGTTAAAACACACTACATCATGCCATGTAAAAACTGGAGGATCGGGAAGGGAAGGAGACGGGCTTGTTGGGGCGGGGAGGAGATGAGCTGGGTGGGGTCTCGCTGGGGTGGGACTGGGCTGGGCTGGGCTGGGCTGGGCTGGGCTGGGCTGGGCTGGGCTGGGCTGGGCTGGGCTGGGGCTGGGGCTGGGCTGGGCTGGGGCTGGGGCTGGGCTGGGCTGGGCTGGGCTGGGGCGTTACCTTGGAGTTGTTCCGGGGCTTAGCGTCCCCGCGGCCCGGTCATCGACTAGGCCTCCTGGTTGCTGGACTGGTCAACCAGGCTGTTGGACGCGGCTGCTCGCAGCCTGACGTATGAGTCACAGCCTGGTTGATCAGGTATCCTTTGGAGATGCTTATCCAGTTCTCTCTTGAACACTGTGAGGGGTCGGCCAGTTATGTCCCGTATGTGTAGTGGAAGCGTGTTGAACAGTCTCGGGCCTCTGATATTGATAGTTCTCTCTTGAACACTGTGAGGGGTCGGCCAGTTATGCCCCTTATGTGTAGTAGAAGCGTGTTGAACAGTCTGGGGCCTCTGATGTTGATAGTTCTCTCTCAGAGTACCTGTTGCACCTCTGCTTTTCAGAACCCGTTCTCGCAAATTTAATAAGTCAATATTGACTTATGTCACCTATGCACATATTTAATAACATAATAGATACCCTTAAAAAGATTCATAGAAAACACCAACCTTACCTAACCTTGTTAGTATCTTAAGATAAGCATCTTATTGCTTCGTAATTTCAATTATTACCTAACCTATAATAGGTATAGGTTAAGTAATAATTGTAATTACGAAGCAATAAGATGCTTATCTTAAGATACTAACAAGGTTAGGTAAGGTCAGTGTTTTCTATGAATCTTTTTAAGGGTATCTATTATGTTTAGTATATCACCTATGCACGTAGTTAATAAGTCAATATTGACTTTACAAATTTGCGAGAACGGGTTGGCTTTTCAACGGGGGTATTCTCCACATCCTGCCATGTCTCCTGGTTTCATGTGGTGTTATTTCTGTGTGCAGGTTTGGGACCAGCCCCTCTAATATTTTCCATGTATAGATTATTATGTATCTCTCCCGCCTGCGCTTAAGAGAATACAGATTTAGGCTTTTTAGTCGGTCCCAATAGTTTAGATGTTTTACTGAGTGGATTTTAGCAGTTTATTATTATTATTATTATTATTATTATTATTTTCTATCACAGACGTGGCCACACATTTACAATGCTAACCAGCATATATACATTTTCTTCTGTCCTCCATGGACAGGGTTAGAGATCTGTTAAACATATAGTTCAGGGATTTATTGAACAATCAACCACAGAAGGTGATTCGGCGTTTTTAAAATGCTAAGCTAACCTACATACGTAAATACATAGATACACAGATTTACGTATGGCCTACATAAAGTGTTCGAAGTGTCAAAGTAAAGGATCTCTGCACGCTCTCCAGGTCAACAATTTCTCCAGCTTTGAAAGGGGCTGTCATTGTGCAGCAGTACTCCACTCTAGAAAGCACTAGCGTCTTGAAGAGTATCATCATCGGTATAGCATCTCTAGTGTGAAAGGTTCTTGTTATCCAACCTGTCATTTTTCTTGCAGTTGTGACGGCTACTTTATTGTGTTCTTTGAAGGTAAGATCTTCCGACATGAGTACACCAAAATCTTTTACATTCCCTTTACGTCCTATGTTACGATTTGACTGCGTGTTGTACTGTACGTGGTTTCCGTTTTTATATTGTCATTTTTTCATTTTTGCACTGAGCAGCACCTCACACTACTGTCCAAGAGTCAAAATGAGATTATACTAGTGAAAATCACTGAGAAAGATGTGGGAGGGAAGACGCCATACACTTTGATCCTTGGTGGTGTGGAGCTTTGAACGTCTTATGAAATGTGTACAACTTTTCCTTACTCATGGAGATCTTTTCTACATTTACTGAACAATTTACGAGCTTCAAACCTTCCCAACGCAAGGTTATAAACAACCTCCTAGGTGCTTTGGAGCTCATAAACGGTTTAATAAAAGTAAACATGGTCCCCATGACCGGGGAAAGATGTACTGGGTTCGTAGGTGGTTGCGGAAATGCTTAATGAATCTTGTGCCTGTCAGGTTTCTGTTGGTGCTATTTTCTGCCACATACGTGGCCAGCCCAAGGAGGCCTGGTCGACGACCGGGCCGCGGGGACACTAAGCCCCGGAAGCACCTCAAGGTAGGTAGCCGTCCACAACACACACACCAGCGTGAACCCATCCTGGTGTGTGGGGCACAGGCGAGGCTAGAGCCGTGTTCTCGTATGGGTCTCAAGAAGACCAGGATAAACCTGTTACCTTGAGGTGGTTACCTTGAGGTGCTTCCGGGGCTCAGCCCGGTCATCGACCAGGCCTCCTGGTTGCTGGACTGATCAACCAGGCTGTTGGACGCGGCTGCTTGCAGCCTGACGTATGAGTGTCCCTTCCTGTCCTACAAACAACGTCGCTTTTCGCTCGTATGCGTTACACAAGGCCAAACATTGTCGTACTAGAAAATGGCAGCGGCTGGCGAAAGTACTGTGCCGTTTTCTGTTTTGGGTCCTCTGGTAGGTTAGGGGATGACACTTTAAATTAACCGTTTTCTTGTCGTTGGCAAACCTTAGGAGGACGGGCTGGGCGGTGACCTCCAAAATGGCCGCCCGTCTTGTGCCATGACAAACTTAAGCCTCCAAAAATCCTAATTACAAATAATTAACCATTTACCCGATCATGACAATTCATTACTGGCCCTTCCCCCAAAATGTTCTTAATCTCTGCTGTCAAAAAATAAAGACCAAGTGGGAAGCCAGTTGAACCTCCCGACCTCCTGCCGCTCTCAACACCGCCCTTACCACCACAACCACCACCCACCGCAACCACCACCACCACCCCACCACCGCAACCACCACCAACACCGCAACCACCACCACCACCCACCGCAACCACCACCCAACCCCACCACCAACACCGCCCTTACCACCACAACCACCACCCACCGCAACCACCACCACCACCCACCGCAACCACCACCCAACCCCACCACCAACACCGCCCTTACCACCACAACCACCACCCACCGCAACCACCACCACAACCACCACCCACCGCAACCACCACCCAACCCCACCACCGCAACCACCACCACAACCACCACCCACCGCAACAACCACCCAACCCCACCACCAACACCGCCCTTACCACCACAACCACCACCCACCGCAACCACCACCCAACCCCACCACCAACACCGCCCTTACCACCACAACCACCACCCACCGCAACCACCACCCAACCCCACCACCAACACCGCCCTTACCACCACAACCACCACCCAACCCCACCACCACCACCAACACCGCAACCACCACCACCACTGGACCTGAAGCGGCACACCCCAGCAGGGACTAACATCAGCAAAGCAGCAAGACGGCGTACCGCATGGCGGTGGCCTGGCCGGGGGCGCTCTTTTTTTTTTTTTTAAATTTATATTTTGCCCCGAGGGGCGAGTTTATTGGGCAGCGCCTTCATTACTCTCCATCACCCCCACCTCGCCACCTGTAGGTCTATATAACCTTGACATTGGCGCTTCACATCCTTTACCCAACCACCTGCGAAACCTGTACATCTTTCCTTAACCATGGCGGCTTTCTTTACATTCATTCAACATTTCATAATTCCTCAAGCAATATCAGATTGCTTTATAACAAAAATAACCTGTTCAACTAATGCAAACAAAGCTGCCATGCTTCAGGCAAGATGTACAGGTTTCGTAAGTGGTCGAGTAAACATGCGACGAGTCGTAGTCAAGGTATGAGGTCGAATTGGAGTGTGGTCCACACTTACAGAACCCCCCCCCCTCCCCGTCAGTCCCTCCCCACGCCCCCCCCCTCCCCGTCAGTCCCTCCCCACGCCCCCCCCCCCCCCCCACCCACTACATGCACACTGACACCCCTCCAGGAAGTAGCAACTGTGACACCTTTGTCAACAAAAATCCCGCCTGTGGCTTTTCGTAGCCGCTCCTTGAAGGCAGCCACGGAGATGAAGACAGTGTTTATGATGAAGGTACATCTTCAACACCCCCACCCCCCCTTCAGTCTCTCTCGCACGCACGCACGTAGTCCTGTGCGGCCAGGAAAAGATCTTTGTACATTTTCTTGTTCGGATATCGCGCATGCTTAGATGGGGGGAAATAACCAGTTGGAAATCAGATCTAAAGTGAAGGGGAAAATCAGGATCGACTTTAGGAAGATCAATTAAATGAACAAATCTGGGATGCTCCCGGACGCAGGTTCGAATCCTCGTCACGGCCCTTGTGGAGTTGTTCATTTGATGCATCACGTTAGTGTGATCTCTGTGCGTGAAAATCAATCAAGACACGGAGGTGAAGGGAGAAAATGAGAGGCGAGGAGTGTGTGAGGGGCGTGGACAGGCCAAGTCTCCATCCCACACCCGTGCCAGCTCTGACTGACCACTCGGGGTGAACGGTAGAGCAATGGTCTCCCTTCATGCAGGTCGGTGTTCAATCCCCGATTGTTCAAGTAATTTGGGCACCATTCCTCCCCCCCCCCTCCCCATCCTAAATTCTTATCCTGACCCCCCTCCCCCACCTTCCAGGTACTATATAGTGTAATGGCTTGTCGCTTCCTCCTTTACGGGCTCACCATAGCCCGTGCTACATGGACACTTCGTCCTGAATAGCTAAATCTTTAACAACAACAACAACAACGCGTCCTCCTGATAGCTTTCTTTCGACTCCTGCAAGCTTTAGGTGACACATTACGAGTCTGTGTCAGAAAGGCAGGTGCCGACAGTAGGTCAGTGCCAGATCAGATGGCAAGGAAAAAGAAGCGAGTCAAATGACAAATTATATATACCATTTATCCAAGGACAAGGTGGCAATAGATGAGTGTAAAGGGGGGGGGGGGGCGAGGGTCGCTCGATGCTGTGAACAAAGCCAAAATTACCCCACTGACCCCTTGTGTCTTGGAGGTTGGGGGGGGGGGGGGGGGAAGGGAATTATCAGGGAAAGCGCCAAGCCATTACGACTATATAGCACTTGGGGTCAGGATAAGGATTTGGGATGGGACGAGGGGAAAGGAACGGTACCCAACCACTTGGACGGTCGGGGATTGAACGCCGACCAGCATGAAGCAAGACCGTCGCTCTACCGTCCACTCCGAGTGGTTGGACAAGGAGGGGGGGGGGGGGAAGGAAGCAACTAGACCATGACGTAGATTCAACATTTCAATTATACAATTAAAATTTTATTTAAGCACTCGTACACTTAATTTACATTTATGTAGAATAACGGTTCAGTTTTAAGGCTGTTTCCCCGTAGCCAGTTTCACCAGGCTACGGGGGCCTCGTAGCCTGGTGGATAGCGCGCAGGATTCGTAATTCTGTGGCGCGGGTTCGATTCCCGCACGAGGCAGAAACAAATGGGCAAAGTTTCTTTCACCCTGAATGCCCCTGTTACCTAGCGGTAAATAGGTACCTGGGAGTTAGTCAGCTGTCACGGGCTGCTTCCTGGGGTGTGTGTGTGTGTGTGGTGTGGGAAAAAAAAAAAAAAAAAAAAAAGTAGTTAGTAAACAGTTGATTGACAGTTGAGAGGCGGGCCGAAAGAGCAAAGCTCAACCCCCGTAAAAACACAACTAGTAAACACACACACACACACACACACACACACACTAACGTGCCTGGCACCAAGGACATAATCCGTAGACGTCATGAGGATTCGAACCTATGCGCCGGGTGTTCCCCAGGGCACACGCTCTTAAGGCAACTATACAGCCATGACATGGTATAAGGATGGCAAACAGATGGCAAGCAGTTACGCAAGTACTTACCAACGTGTACATCTTTCCTCAATCTTTGACGGCTTTGGTAACATTTATAAAACAGTTTACAAGTATGAAAACTTCCCAATCAACTGTTGTTATTGTTATAAACAGCCTCCTGGTGTTTCCGAGCTCATTAACTGTTTCATAATTGTAAACAAAGCCGCCAAATTTTGAGAAAAGATGTACATGTTCGTAAGTGCTTGCGTAACTGCTTCGTGAATCTGGCCCCTGGAGTTCTACTGAACACACGAGGGTGTGTGTGGCACACTCCTACATGGTATTTACATTAGTGGTACACATGCTTCAAGGTAACGCCGGAGCCTTCACCTGAAAGGTCACCAGCCCACAACACCAGCCGCCCTCCCAGGCCACACTCCCACACCCACCAAATTACCGACTACCTAATGTGAGTTGGAGGAGGGCCCTGACGGCTGAGTGGACAGTGCCCGGGATTCGTAGTCCTAAGGTTCCGGGCTCGATCCCCGGCGGAGGCGGAAACAAATGGGCAGAGTTTATTTCACCCTGATGCCCCTGTTCACCTAGCAGTAGATAGTTACCTAGGAGTTAGACAGCTGCTACGGGCTGCTTCTTGGGAATGTGCGCGAGCGCGTGTTCGAGAAATATATGTAGTAGATATAATAGAGGAAAGAGAGATTGGCAAGAGAAGCGAGGTCCAAGAGAGCTAATAGTTCGATTCCGCAGACACAAATATTAAATACAGGCACACACATACAGGCGCTTGCTCGCTTGCTTGCTTGCTTGCTTGCTTGCTTACTTCCCAGAAGCTACCCCAGCCGCTGTCACACCCACCCACAACACCCAGCCAGGTTTATTCTGGCCCACACAAGTATATCCGCCACCCACGCGCCAAATGCTGACCCTATTTATACCTAACATTCTAATCTGAAATGACAACACACACACAAACTCTCAATGAAGAGCTGGTTCGTGTAGGGGCAGGCATGCCTCCACACCCTTTCAAATGTAGATATGATAGAGCCCAGTAGGCTCAGGAATCTGTACACCAGTTGATTGACAGTTGAGAGGCGGGACCAAAGAGCCAGAGCTCAACCCCCGCAAGCACAACTAAGTGAGTACCCTCCAAATACTTGTGTAAAGGAGGAAATGTATATGTTTATCTCTCAGAATGTTCGGTAATACGTTTATTGCTTGTGATGTGTGTCTATGTATGTATTAACACGATGTACTGAACGGGGTGAGAATAGCTTGAGCTACCTCATCCCTTTGTGTGTATTTTACCTCAATAAACTTATTTCAGTTTCAATACCCTCCAAGTGCTGTCCATGGAGGAGAGGGCCAGCAGTAGTGAGCAGTGTCCAGATGACCACACATCACATAGATGGAAAACGATCTGTGAAGACCCCGGGAATAATGCCAGATGACCTAACGTTTATCGAGCACAATACCCGGGGCATATACCTGGAGTGGGTTTTGGCCGCTCTTCTACGCCTGGCCCCAGGCCAGGCATTACTTTTGAGAGCCTGGTCCAACAGGCTGTTGCTTGGAGGGGCCCGCCGGCCCACATACCCACTACAAACAACATGGTTGGTTTGACGCTTCCCGAAGAAAATCATCTAATTTTATCTCAAATACGTACATTTTTGTACCGGCAATATTTCTTATGTTTGCTGGGAGGGCACCGAATAGCCTATCTACGGCTATTTTATACAGTGTTCTCTGGGCTTATGGCATCTCTACATTCCCCTGGCTCTAGTCTGCATTTCCTGCCATATTTTTCACTCCTGTATGTTATTCTACTGTGCACATTAGGAACCCGGGTCTTCCAGCATCTTCCATGTATATATTATCATCCTCTCTCGTCTCATTTTCCAGAGCTTCGAGACTTGATAATGGTCCAGGACGGACCGAAACGTGGACCTCTCCTCATCTCAGGACTGTGCCCTGGGGTACAGCGGAGCCAGGACTATGCCCTGGGGTACAGTGGTGCCAGGACTGTGCCCTGGGGTACAGTGGTGCCAGACTATGCCCTGGGGTACAGTGGTGCCAGGACTGTGCCCTGGGGTACAGTGGTGCCAGACTATGCCCTGGGGTACAGTGGTGCCAGGACTGTGCCCTGGGGTACAGTGGTGCCAGACTATGCCCTGGGGTAGTGGTGCCAGGACTGTGCCCTGGGGTACAGCGGTGCCAGGACTGTGCCCTGGGGTACAGCAGTGCCAGGACTATGCCCTGGGGTACACAGTGGTGCCAGGACTATGCCCTGGGGTACACAGGAGGTGACAGGACTGTCCCCTCGGGTACACAGTGGTGCCACGACTGTGCCCTGGGATACAGTGGTGCCAGGGACTGTGCCCTGGGCTACAGAGAATTTCACAGTGCTTGGACTTGGCCTTGTCTGACTGCTACTCTGTGCAATATTGACAGTTAAGTAAATATCCACCGCCTACTTTACCCGTTATTCCTACTGATCTCATTTTGTGGCCTATCGCTCCGTGGACACATGCATCAACTGTGCACACAACATCTGCATTCTGCTTTTCTTGCAAATGCTTCTACGATTTTTGTCATTGCGGTACTCTCTAGAATGGAGACGAGAAGGGGGACTGATATTTACGAGATACTGGAAGAGAAGGTTCCTTATAGGCAGAGTAAAATATCATACCGGGGCAGGAAAGATATGGCAGGAAATGCAGAACTTGTTTTCAGGGATATTCCTGCGCGGGCCTTAAGCCTATGGCTGGCCCACTATTAAGTGAAGAACATAGGTGCCATAGGAAGAATCAGAGAACGCCGGGATGAGCATCCGACCTCCACAGCTCTTTTAATAATAACCTTGCAACAAATATATATATATATATATATATATATATATATATATATATATATATATATATATATATATATTGCCCGAACAAAAGTGAATGCGTTTGAAAAGGGACTAGACAACTTGCTCCGGGATTTTGATTGCTGCCGCCGGAGTCCCCGCTAGTTCCTTGTGCATTCCATACTCATTCCTGTGAGCCGTAGCGCAAAAAAAAAGTATTAAAGAGAGCACAAAAGGTCTTTATCAGACCTTAACGTAGATTATTACATCTGTCCTGCACACCTTACATGTCAGCTAGTAACACATTATACCATTTCAATAGCTATGTATTTACAGTTAATCATTACACATTAATGATAGGTCCTTTTGCTAATATATAATTGTTTGAGCTTTGGAGATATTACAAGGTCACTGGGAAGCTGCTGTGTGTTATTATAAGTCTTCACAACACACACTACTTGCGTGTTAATCTTGCTTGTCACTTATCTACTGCAAGCTAAATATTGATACAATGAAAAGATTTCAGATATTTTATCCTTAAAATATCTTAAAGACACGTCATCGAGTCCTCTCGATCACGTGACTTCCTTAATCTAATTACCAAATTTTCCACAAGAAACCCCCCCCCCCCCTATGAGTTATGCTCAAGCGGTCGTTTTCTCCCCGCCGGGTTAGGTCTACCACTCAACCTACACCCAAACACCTGTGTTCTAATGGTAAACCCTCACCCAAACACCTGTCCTGCCGGTAAACTCACCCAAACACCTGTCCTACCGGTAAACTCTCACCCAAACACCTGTCCTACCGGTAAACTCTCACCCAAACACCTGTCCTACCGGTAAACTCTCACCCAAACACCTGTCCTACCGGTAAACTCTCACCCAAACACCTGTCCTGCCGGTAAACTCTCACCCAAACACCTGTCCTACCGGTAAACTCTCACCCAAACACCTGTCCTACCGGTAAACTCTCACCCAAACACCTGTCCTACCGGTAAACTCTCACCCAAACACCTGTCCTACCGGTAAACTCTCACCCAAACACCTGTCCTACCGGTAAACCCTCACCCAAACACCTGTTCTACCGGTAAACTCTCACCCAAACACCTGTCCTGACGGTAAACTCTCACCCAAACACCTGTCCTACCGGTAAACTCTCACCCAAACACCTGTCCTGCCGGTAAACTCTCACCCAAACACCTGTTCTACGGGTAAACTCTCACCCAAACACCTGTTCTACGGGTAAACTCTCACCCAAACACCTGTTCTACGGGTAAACCTACAGCCAAGCACGTCGTATAGCCAGATAATTACAAGCCTCCAGAATCAGGTGAATGAACCGATATACTTCCTGCTAGTTAACTCCACCCCCCCCCCTCCCCTCACAACCCCCTTCCTGGAGGTAAGCTGTGCCCACTCCTGAGGACACGCACATCTCTCCCCCCGAGGACACACTCACACATACATACATACATACATACATACATACATACATACATACATACATACATATCCATCTCTCTCTCTCTTTCTCTCCGAGGACACATCTCTTCTGCACCAGGTAAAGCCGTCCGTCCAGCCGTGTACAAGAGTGGTGTGTAATAATATTATATTATAAATATATATTATTACACCCCACATATTATATATATTATATATATATATATATATATATATATATATATATATATATATATATATATATATATATATATATATATATATAAATAATGAACACGTTGTACTGAACGGGGTGAGAATAGCTTGAGCTACCTCATCCCTTTGTGTGTATTTATACCTCAGTAAACATATTTCAATTTGGTGGCCTACGTCACGGCTGCCCCCTCTCACCCCCCCCCCCAATCTGGTGCCAACCAGCGGTCATCCAAGTCATAAATGCATTACAATTACAAACCCATCACATCTCGACACGAAACACTATGATGGCCGGTATATATATTGGTTAGTGTTACACCTTCACCCATAACGACGAGTCTGGCGAGGCACTGAAGAGGACAGTGGAGGTAAACCTTTACCTTGGAGGTAAACTGGGCCCAGCCTGCGGCGGCCAGACACCGTGTAAACTCTCCGGTCACCGCCGGCCAAGCTAATATTATCTGCCACCTGCTGACTGATGGCACAACCAACCAAGAGGGAACGCCGCCACCGTCCCTGGGAGCCGGTCGGCCGAGCGGACAGCACGCTGGACTTCTGATCCTGTGGTCCCGGGTTCGATCCCGGGCGCCGGTGAGAAACAATGGGCAGTGTTTCTTTCACCCTATCCCCCTGTTACCTAGCAGTAAAATAGGTACCTGGGAGTTAGTCAGCTGTCACGGGCTGCTTCCTGGGAGTGGAGGCCTGGTCGAGGACCGGGCCGCGAGGACACTAAAGCCGCGAAATCATCTCAAGATAACCTCAAGATGACCCACATACAGAAAACGGAACATTATATCAATTTCGCGAGCCGCTTCCCATTTTCTTGTACGACCGTTTATGGCCGTTAGGCAGGTTATACGTCAAAATGCGACGCGCTATTACGACGACGGCTTACTGTCCCACCTTAATTACTGCTCAATACTCGCTTCCTCTCTCAGAGTAGGAGGCGCCTGAAATAGAGGGAATACACAGAACATGTACACACACACACACCATTGGGGGGGGGAGGGAGCCGGTGGCCGAGCGTACAACACACTGGACACGTGATCCTGTGGTCCCGGGTTCGATCCCGGGCGCCGGCGAGAAACAATGGGAGTTTCTTTCACCCTAATGCCCCCCCTGTTACCTAGCAGTAAATAGGTACCTGGGAGTTTGTCAGCTGTCACGGGCTGCTTCCTGGTGTGTGTGTGTGTGTGTGTGTGTGTGTGTGTGTGTGTGTGTGTGTGTGTGTGTGTGTGTGTGTGTGTGTGTGTGTGTGTGTGTGTGTGTGGTGAAAAAAAAGTAACAGTTGATTGACAGTTGAGAGGCAGGCCGAAAGAGCAGAACTCAACCCCCGCAAGCACAATTAGGTGAACACACACACACACGTGCATGGAATCTTGCAAATTATCATAATTATATCCAATTGCACAAGACAAAATCCGTGATCACAGACAAAAATAGCGCTGCAGTAGGCCTCCTGGTTCACTCACAGAATAAACAAGTATCAACAGAAACCACTGAATAAGAATGAGTGTTTCTCCTGTGTGGAGCCTCGTGGCTCCGCAGTGACACAACCGACCACCTGAGCACCCACCTCGTACCCAAGGTAAGCCAGGTGCAACTCTTCCCCCCCCCTACATTCCCTAGTATAATGTTGCTGTGTTTATGGTACTCGCTCACGACACACACACACACACACACACACACACACACACACACACACACACACACACACACCATATCTCTTCATATCTCAAGTGTAGATATGATAGAGCCCAATAGCCTCAGGAACCTGCACATCAGTTGACTGACAGTTGAGAGGTGGGACCAAAGAGCCAGAGCCCAACCCCTTGCAAGCCCCCCGCAAGGGGAGTACACACTTAACATACATTATATATCTCTCTCGTACATAACAAATGGTCAACAAGATCACGCAGAGTCATGAACTTAACATTTTCTTTCTTACGGACTAGCAACAACGAGCATCGTGATATTTATTATACCTGATGTTTGCTGGTCACGTGAGCCCCCTGGCGGAGGAGTGTGTGACCGTGTGCTCGTGCCTGACCTTCCTCTACACCGAGTAACCACTCGAGACAAGGTACAAAGCAGCAAACGGTAAAAGTGCACAGGAGACATCTCCCGTCACGCAGGGTGCAGTCGCACCTCCACAGATCTCCAGTATCATCTATTGATACTGGCGATGGGTCAAAAGGGCCACTACTTACGGGCTATTCATGCCCGTGCCACCTTTTGGATGGCTTAATCTTCATCAATCAATCAATCGGTAAAAGTGACTACAGCAGCAGCACACTTCTCCAATACTACACTGGCACCAGGGATTAAGCGCCCATGTCGAACCTCGGGGGTTATAGGCCGTGTTGGAACATGAGCAAATATGTTTGCCTCAGGTTCCGCGGGCCAGCACTAGGTCACTTGGTCAAAGGCCCTCCCACATGCCCCCCGCCGCCACCCTGCTGATATTTCCAGCACACAAACACACACACCCATACTTAAGGGCCCGCATGTTTGCCTCCGCCGGCCGCCACACCCGAAACATTACACTACGCCAATACTCCAAACCTGCAAATATTGCGGCACTCTCAAACATCCACATCGCTAAGAAACATTAATTACGTGAGCAAACACAAAGCCCTGTTGGCTTTTACGTAAACGTTTTACGATACTATTTTATGGCGGTGTGTCCACTCACAGGACGAGTGGCGCTGCCCAATACTGTCACTATGGCGGTGTGTCCACTCACAGGACGAGTGGCGCTGCCCAATACTGTCACTATGGCGGTGTGTCCACTCACAGGATGAGTGACGCTGCCCAATACTGTCACTATGGCGGTGTGTCCACTCACAGGACGAGTGGCGCTGCCCAATACTGTCACTATGGCGGTGTGTCCACTCACAGGACGAGTGGCGCTGCCCAATACTGTCACTATGGCGGTGTGTCCACTCACAGGACGAGTGGCGCTGCCCAATACTGTCACTATGGCGGTGTGTCCACTCACAGGATGAGTGGCGCTGCCCAATACTGTCACTATGGCGGTGTGTCCACTCACAGGACGAGTGGCGCTGCCCAATACTGTCACTATGGCGGTGTGTCCACTCACAGGACGAGTGGCGCTGCCCAATACTGTCACTATGGCGGTGTGTCCACTCACAGGACGAGTGGCGCTGCCCAATACTGTCACTATGGCGGTGTGTCCATAAGAACATAAGAACATAAGAACAAAGGTAACTGCAGAAGGCCTATTGGCCCAAACGAGGCAGCTCCTATTCTATAACCACCCAATCCCACTCATATACTTGTCCAACCCGTGCTTGAAACAATCGAGGGACCCCACCTCCACAATGTTACGCGGCAATTGGTTCCACAAATCAACAGCCCTGTTACTGAACCAGTATTTACCCAAGTCTTTCCTAAATCTAAACTTATCCAATTTATATCCATTGTTTCGTGTTCTGTCCTGTGTTGATACTTTTAATACCCTATTAATATCCCCCCGGTTATGTCCATTCATCCACTTGTAAACCTCTATCATGTCACCCCTAACTCTTCGCCTTTCCAGTGAATGCAACTTAAGCTTTGTTAATCTTTCTTCATATGAAAGATTTCTAATTTGGGGAATTAACTTAGTCATCCTACGCTGGACACGTTCAAGTGAATTTATATCCATTCTATAATATGGCGACCAAAACTGAACTGCATAATCTAAATGGGGCCTAACTAGAGCAAGATATAGCTTGAGAACCACACCAGGTGTCTTGTTACTAACGCTGCGATTAATAAATCCAAGTGTCCGATTTGCCTTATTACGAACATTTATGCATTGATCCTTTTGTTTTAAATTCTTACTAATCATAACTCCCAGATCCCTTTCGCAATCCGACTTCGCAATCACAACACCATCTAGCTCGTATCTTGTAACTCTATCATCATTACCTAACCTCAGAACTTTACATTTATCAGCATTAAACTGCATCTGCCAATCCTTTGACCATTTCAAAACCCTATCTAGATCAACTTGAAGTGATAGTGAGTCCTCCTCCGAATTAATTTCCCTACCGATTTTCGTATCATCGGCAAATTTGCAAATGTTGCTACTCAAACCTGAATCTAAATCATTTATATATATTATAAACAACAGAGGTCCCAGGACAGAGCCTTGAGGCACTCCACTTACAACATTTTCCCACTCTGACTTGATTCCATTTATACTAACTCTCTGTTTCCTTTGGTATAGCCATGCCCTAATCCAGCTTAATATAGCACCCCCAATACCATGAGACTATTTTTTTAATCAGTCTTTCATGTGGCACTGTATCAAAAGCTTTGCTAAAGTCAAGGTATACAACATCGCAATCCTTACCACTATCAACTGCCTCAACAATGCTAGAATAAAAAGATAACAAATTTGTTAAACATGAACGGCCATTTATAAAACCATGTTGCGACTCAATTATTAATTTATGTTTTTCAAGATGAAGACGAATTTTATTTGCTATTATAGATTCGAGTAACTTTCCCACAATAGACGTTAGGCTAATTGGTCGATAGTTAGACGCAAGTGATCTATCTCCTTTCTTAAAAACTGGTATCACATTAGCAACTTTCCAAAACTCTGGCACTCTGCCTGACTCTATTGATTTATTAAATATGGTTGACAGTGGGTCACAAAGCTCCTCTTTGCATTCTTTAAGCACCCTAGCAAACACTTCATCCGGCCCTGGGGATTTGTTTGGTTTGAGTTTTACTATTTGTTTAAGAACATCCTCCCTGGTAACTGCTAAACTCGTCAACCTGTCCTCGTCCCCACCCACATAGACTTGTTCGGCTGAAGGCATATTGTTAAGTTCCTCTTTAGTAAATACAGATACAAAATATTTATTAAAAATACTACTCATCTCTTCATCACTATCTGTTATTTGACCTGTCTCAGTTTTTAATGGACCTATCCTTTCCCTAGTCTTAGTACGATATAACTGAAAAAACCCTTTAGGATTTGTCTTTGCTTGCCCTGCTATGCGAACTTCATAGTTCCTTTTTGCTTTCCTTATCTCTTTTTTAACATTTCTAACCAGTTGTACGAATTCCTGTTCTAAAGTGACCTCCCCATTTTTAATCCTTTTGTACCAAGCTCTCTTTTTACCTATAAGGTTCTTCAAATTCTTTGTTATCCACTTTGGGTCATTAGTATACGATCTATTCAATTTGTATGGTATACTACGTTCCTGTGCTTTGTTTAGAATATTCTTAAATAAGTTATATATTGAATCCACATCGAAATCCCCATTTAAGTCACCTATCGCTGGGTTCATGTCTCGCTCCAAGACCGGCCCACACCCCATACCCAAGCCTTTCCAATCAATTTGACCCAAAAAATTTCTTAGGCTATTAAAATCAGCTTTTCGAAAATCTGGCACTTTAACAGAATTTTCTCCTACTGGTCTATTCCATTCTATGCTAAATCTGATTTCTTTGTGATCACTGCTCCCTAGCTCACTCCCTATTTCGATGTCATTAATTTGCGTTTCCCTGTTAGTTAACACTAAATCTAAAATATTATTTTCCCGTGTTGGTTCCTTAATGTGTTGCGTAAGAAAGCAATCGTCAACTAATTCTAGAAAATCTTCTGCTTCACTATTCCCTGTTTTGTTCAACCAGTTTATTCCGCTAAAATTAAAGTCACCCATGACATAAATACTGTTAGATCTAGATGCTCTAGATATTTCATCCCATAGATGCTTTGCTTCCATTCTGTCTAAATTTGGTGGCCTATATATTACTCCTATTATAATATTATTAGCTTTTTCGTTTAATTCAATCCAAATAGTTTCTGTGTGTGGCTCTGTTTTGATTCCCTCTTTGAGACTACATTTCAAATTGTCCCTAACATATATGGCTACTCCACCTCCTCGTCTAATATATCTATCAGTGTGAAATAGTTTAAATCCATATATTTGATATTCAGCTAATAGTTCTCTATTTTCTACATTCATCCACGTTTCGGTAAGTGCAATAATATCTATTTTTTCTGTGCAGACAAGAGCATTTAATTCGTTAATTTTATTTCTTAGACTTCTACTGTTAGTGTAATATACCCTAAGTGAATTGTTATTTTGCGGACCTTCTCTTTCCCTGATCGTTTTGCCAATTCCTTTCTCCCACAAACACATACTTTTATTACCTCCTTCCTCCAAATCAATTCCCATACCTCTATCTACTAACAGTTTAAACCCAAACAAACACCTCTAACCACTTCTTCTAGCGAGTTCGCAACAGCAACAACCCCAGCTCTCGATAGATGCACCCCATCACGAGCATACATTTCATTTCTTCCATAGAAGTGTTCCCAGTTGTCTATGAAAGATATTGCATTTGATTTGCAATATCTTTCCAGCCGGCAATTGACACCAAGTGCCCTCGATATCCATTCATTTCCCACTCCCTTTCTTGGAAGAATGCCACATATGATCGGGATTCCTCCCTTGCTCCTAACTAACTCTATGGCTGTTTTATACCTCTGAATCAGTTCCTCACTCCTGACTCGACCAACATCATTTCCTCCCACGCTAATGCAAATAATGGGATTGTTCCCATTACCAGCCATAATATCATTCATGTTGTTTATAATATCACCAATGCCAGCTCCGGGATAGCAAACCCTTAACCTGTTCCCCCTATCTCTAGCACAAAACGTTCTATCCAAATACCTTATCTGGGAATCTCCCACAACTAATGTTTGCTTAGGTACTTCCTTTACTTTCTGAGGGGCCTGCGCTTCCTTTCTCTTCGTTGCTTTCCCTTTTGCGCGATCCACAGTCTCTCCACAGCACTCGTCCTCCAAAACGTCAAATGAATTTGAAGTTGCTATGGCGTTTGAAGGCGGCTTTATCAAAGTCTTCTTAAGGCCCCTGTCTTTCGCAACTCTCCAAGACGAGGTCCCTTTACTGCTGGTCTCCTCCTTCGTTACTTCTCGTTGTTTTTTAAGCTGACGCACCTCCTCCCGCAGAGAGTCCAACTCTGTCCTCAGGGCTCCCACTAGAGTCACCAGGTCCTTCACTACAACTTCCATATTTGCTATGATAATATAACAACACTCAGGAGCTCCGGTTAACACAACCTCTCACTGTGACTTCACCTGACCGACCTAGTGGACACACCGCCATAGTGACAGTATTGGGCAGCGCCACTCGTCCACTCACAGGACGAGTGGCGCTGCCCAATACTGTCACTATGGCGGTGTGTCCACTCACAGGACGAGTGGCGCTGCCCAATACTGTCACTATGGCGGTGTGTCCACTCACAGGACGAGTGGCGCTGCCCAATACTGTCACTATGGCGGTGTGTCCACTCACAGGACGAGTGGCGCTGCCCAATACTGTCACTATGGCGGTGTGTCCACTCACAGGACGAGTGGCGCTGCCCAATACTGTCACTATGGCGGTGTGTCCACTCACAGGACGAGTGGCGCTGCCCAATACTGTCACTATGGCGGTGTGTCCACTCACAGGATGAGTGGCGCTGCCCAATACTGTCACTATGGCGGTGTGTCCACTCACAGGATGAGTGGCGCTGCCCAATAAACTCGCCCCCATGGGGCAAAACTTAAAATGAAACGTTTTTCAAAAGCTTAGTTTACGCTACGGGAATGTCTTATTAAACTTTTTTTAATTTTCTAACAGGACATAGATATTTAGGTTAACCCGGTTGCTATAAAAATAAGCGTCTCAATACAAATAATAAGGAATATTCTCAAGATAAATACTACCATTAATACTGCAAATGTATATTACTACCATAAATAATTACAATAAACTATTATACAACTGAGCGTGTATGTCCTGGGATATACAGTGCTTGCGTGTGATTGTGCGCATGTAACCATAGAAGCTGATGATTGATTAATGAAGATTAAGCCACCCAAAAGGTGGCACGGGCATGAATAGCCCGTAAGTGGTGGCCGTTTGGAGCCATTACCAGTATCAGCTCTGTATCAAGAGCTGATACTGAGATGAGATGAGATCTGTGGAGGTGCGACTGCACCCTGCGTGACGGGAGATGTCTCCCGTGACAGAAGCCGAGGAACGATGAGTCTCTTAAAACCTCGATGGGGGGAACAGGGGTCAATAATCGCACGTTTAGGCTAATGCCGGGTTTATTGACACTCCAGTGAGGTGGTGATCTCCAGCCGTCGTCGCTGGGGAGTGCCAGGAGGCCATGAGGGTGCCAGCCCCACACTCCACCGAGCTTCAGGCCAACTCCCCAGAATTGGTGAAGATTCGCACGTTATCGCCTCCCTCTGCCCTGCTGACTGGGGATGAAAGGAAACATGTGCTGACGAGACGCTGCCAGCGCAACTTGGGGACGAAATATTGTAGTCTCGCAAGTTGGTTGTATTCTGGCCTCGGGATGGTCATGCTAACCTACACAGACTAGAGAATCCGTATTATCTGGCATACAATACACTCCTGTACCAACGTCGCAACGCATCGTGTCCCACAAGGAAACGTCTAAATAATACATCTCTCACACTTATTATATAACACACACTTCCATACACACACACACACACATACACACAGAAATCACAATAACGTGATATATCAAAAGGCCCTCGTGGATTTGTTCACACACTTCCATCGTGACTATCCCTTTCATCCCGACTCCATCACTATCCTCCCACAAGCTCCAATTATTTATAACACGGGTGGTACACTCACAAGGGGACACAGGTGGAAGCCGAGTACCCAAATCATCCACAGAGACATTAGAAAGAACATTTTCAGCGTCAGAGTAGTTAACAGGTGGAATGCATTAGGAAGTTATGTGGTGGAGGCTGACTCCATATACAGTTTCAAATGTAGATATGATAAAGCCCAGTAGGCTCAGGAATCTGTACAACAGTTGATTGATAGTTAAGAGGCGGGACCAAAGAGCCAGAGCTCAACCCCCACAAGCACAACTAGGCGAGTACAAGGTCGCCTACTCCTCCATACTTTATCGCCCAGAATCATTCAGTCTAAGGTTTCCCAACGTCAAGAAATTGTCGTACTAAAGTGTCCACATGCTAACCAACCAGACGACTCTATAGGAAACATGACGATATGTCAATTTCGCGAGCCGCTATCATTCTCTCGTACAACAATCTTGAGGTTATCTTCAGATGATTTCGAGGCTTTAGTGTCCCCGCGGCCCGGTCCTCGACCAGGCCTCCACCCCCAGGAAGCAGCCCGTGACAGCTAACTAACACCCAGGTACCTATTTTACTGCTAGGTAACAGGGGCATAGGGTGAAAGAAACTCTGCCCATTGTTTCTTGTCGGCGCCCGGGATCGAACCCGGAACCACAGGATCACAAGTGCAGCGTCCTGTCCGCTCGGCAGACCGGCTCTGGCCCATCACAATGTGGCCTTAAGTAAAGTTTACGTCAAAATGCGACGTTCTATTAGGAGGACGGGTTGGAATCTTCCCAAGAGTACAAAGGACACTCGTAAAATGGATGAGAGACTCATTAGAGCACACTCGAGGAAAGGCCGAGGTGTTGAGAGCCATCACCCGGGCCACCACAACCAGACCTGGCAGCCACGGAAGGGCTCACATTCTCCCGCTCCCGTGTACATTCTCCCACCAACCACATGCTCCCAGATACGACCATTGCTCTCCTTACTACTTCCTTACTCCCTGGCACCTAGATCCCATCTTTCTAGGAAGTTAGATATTCTACAGCGGCCGGTTACCTATATTTGACCAGTTGCGGTTTAGTTCCTCCAGTGTACCAGCTATTGGTACTGGTAATGGCTCCAAAGAGCCTCCACTTACGGGCTATTCATGCCCGTGCTACCTTTTGGGTGGCTTAATCTTTATCAACCAATCAATCAATCTTAGTGCCTTCATTATGCAACCTGTCCTCTAACAGAGAACGTCGAATTTCGCTCGTATGCGTTACGTACGCCCAACAATTGTACTAGAAAATGAAAGGTGATCGCGAAAGTGACGTATTGTCTCGTTTTCTGTTTTGGGTCCTCTGGTAGGTTAGGAAAGGACACTTTAAATTGACCGTTTTGTTGACGTTGGGACACCTTAGGAGTCCGGGCTGTATTACGGGCGCCACATCCCGTGAGTGACAGTAAAAACGTTAGTCACATAATGGACTCTAGAACTGAAAACCCATGTTCAATAGGCTAAGCATTTTACATTTGGGCTGTATTAGCAACGGGCTTCATATTCAGCCCGTCCTCTCAAGCGTTCACGACGTCACTAAACTGATGTGCTTAGTTTAGGGGTTAGGAAGAAATAAAGCAGTTGGACCTGATGGAGTTTCACCTTGGGTACTGCGAGAATGTGCAACCGAGCTGAGCATTCCACTCCAATTAATATTCCAGACATCCTTATGCACAGGAATTTAAGCAGATATATGGAAAACGGAAAACATGGTACCAATCTATAAAAATGGTAGTCGAGAGGAACCTGTATAAACTATAGACCTATATCATTAACAAGCGTGGTGGTTAACACACTAGAAACACTAGTTAAAGCCAAATGGGTTGAACACCTAGAGAGTAATGGCCATGGCAATCATCAACGAGGGGCCTTCCGGCTGAGTGGATAGCGCTTGGAGGTCGTAGTCCTAACGGCCCGGGTTCGATTTCCGGCGGAGGTAGAAACAAATGGACAGAGCTGCTTTCACCCTGATGTACTTCTTTACCTAGCAGTAAAAAGGTACCTGGGAGTTAGACAGCTGCTACGGGTTGCTTCTTGGGTGTGTGTATGTATTCACCTAGTTGTGATTGCCGGGGATGAGCTCTGCCCTTTCGGCCCGCCTCTAAACTGTTACTAACTACTATTTTTTTTCCAACCCCCCCCCCCCCCCAGGAAGCAGCCCGTAGCAGCTGTCTAACTCCCAGGTACCTATTTACCCAGGTACACTAATTATATATATATATATATATATATATATTTTATTAAATATGACCGAAAAAGTAAGATTAATAATTCTAACACGAATTTTCTCAATCTTTCGTACATTATGCTTCACTGTTGGAGGTAAATCAAAAATCACTTCTCCAAAATTCATTTTTATTTCTAGTCTGACGCGACACGGGCGCGTTTCGTAAAACTTATTACATTTTCAAAGACTTCACAAATACACAACTGATTAGAACTTGCGTTTCCCTGATTTTATATCTACATTTGAGTGAGGTGGGAAGGGTGATGTGGCATTACATTTGAGTAAGGTGGGAAGGATGATGTGGCATTAGAGGATATTAATAGGGTATTAAAAGTATCAACACAAGACAGAACACGAAACAATGGATATTGAATAGAAGTGTTTGTAGAAAGCCTATTGGTCCATATTTCTTGATGCTTCTATATTGGAGCGGAGTCTTGAGGTGGGTAGAATATAGTTGTGCAATAATTGGCTGTTGATTGCTGGTGTTGACTTCTTGATGTGTAGTGCCTCGCAAACGTCTAGCCGCCTGCTATCGCTGTATCTATCGATGATTTCTGTGTTGTTTACTAGGATTTCTCTGGCGATGGTTTGGTTATGGGAAGAGATTATATGTTCCTTAATGGAGCCCTGTTGTTTATGCATCGTTAAACGCCTAGAAAGAGATGTTGTTGTCTTGCCTATATACTGGGTTTTTTGGAGCTTACAGTCTCCAAGTGGGCATTTGAAGGCATAGACGACGTTAGTCTCTTTTAAAGCGTTCTGTTTCGTGTCTGGAGAGTTTCTCATGAGTAGGCTGGCCGTTTTTCTGGTTTTATAGTAAATCGTCAGTTGTATCCTCTGATTTTTGTCTGTAGGGATAACGTTTCTATTAACAATATCTTTCAGGACCCTTTCCTCTGTTTTATGAGCTGTGGAAAAGAAGTTCCTGTAAAATAGTCTAATAGGGGGTATAGGTGTTGTGTTAGTTGTCTCTTCGGAGGTTGCATGGCTTTTCACTTTCCTTCTTATGATGTCTTCGATGAAACCATTGGAGAAGCCGTTATTGACTAGAACCTGCCTTACCCTACAGAGTTCTTCGTCGACTTGCTTCCATTCTGAGCTGTGGCTGAGAGCACGGTCGACGTATGCGTTAACAACACTCCTCTTGTACCTGTCAGGGCAGTCGCTGTTGGCATTTAGGCACATTCCTATGTTTGTTTCCTTTGTGTAGACTGCAGTGTGGAAACCTCCGCCCTTTTCCATGACTGTTACATCTAGAAAAGGCAGCTTCCCATCCTTTTCCGTCTCGTAAGTGAAACGCAGCACGGAACTCTGCTCAAATGCCTCCTTCAGCTCCTGCAGATGTCTGACATCAGGTACCTGTGTAAAAATGTCGTCAACATACCTGCAGTATATGGCCGGTTTCAAGTTCATGTCGACTAAGACTTTTTGCTCGATGGTACCCATGTAGAAGTTTGCAAACAGGACACCTAGGGGAGAACCCATAGCGACCCCATCTACTTGCTTATACATGTGCCCATCCGGGCTCAAGAAGGGTGCCTCTTTAGTACAAGCTTGATCACGATACACTCTGTCGGCTATCATTCCGATTGTCTCGTCCACAGGTACGTTGGTAAACAGCGATTCTACGTCCAACGAGGCTCTTATCCCTGTGGCCCGTGCGCCCCGCAGTAAGTCCACAAATTCCTTTGGAGACTTCAGGCTGAAGGCGCAAGGAACATAAGGAGTCAGCAGGCCGTTGAGTCGCTTCGCCAATCTGTACGTGGGTGTGGGTATCTGGCTAATGATTGGCTGAAGTGGGTTTCCAGGCTTGTGCGTCTTGACATTTCCATACGCATATCCAGGTTTATATTCCCCAATGATCTTTGGCAGGTGGAGTCCGGATTTCTTGGCGTTCACAGTTTCGATCAGTTTGTTGACCTTTGCTTTTAATTCGGCTGTAGTGTCCTTCGTTACCCTTTGGAACTTAGTTTGGTCAGAGAGTATGATGTTCATTTTCGCCAGATATTCGTCTTTTTTAAGAATGACATATATTGGCGACTTGTCACCTCTCCTGACAACTATCTCCTTGTTCTCACGAAGGCTTTTAGCTGCCGCTCTAAGCTCGGGGGACAGTATGGTGCTTCTGTAGTTGCCTCGATTCTTTCCTCCTTCTGCAATAAGTTCAGCTTGTAAGGTATCTTTGGTAGTGACCTTCTTTTGTGTCTCGAGGTCGAATATGTCGTCCAACAGAATTTCCAACTCCACTTTCCGGGCCATTTCACTCGGTCTGGACATAACATGACAGTTTATGCCCAGATTTAGGAGAGTGACTTGGTCCTCAGTGAGGTTAATTCCTGCAAGGTTCAGGAAGCCATTTCTTGGTCGTGGAATTATATGGAGGACCTATGGCAATTCCACGACCAAGAAATGGCTTCCTGAACCTTGCAGGAATTAACCTCACTGAGGACCAAGTCACTCTCCTAAATCTGGGCATAAACTGTCATGTTATGTCCAGACCGAGTGAAATGGCCCGGAAAGTGGAGTTGGAAATTCTGTTGGACGACATATTCGACCTCGAGACACAAAAGAAGGTCACTACCAAAGATACCTTACAAGCTGAACTTATTGCAGAAGGAGGAAAGAATCGAGGCAACTACAGAAGCACCATACTGTCCCCCGAGCTTAGAGCGGCAGCTAAAAGCCTTCGTGAGAACAAGGAGATAGTTGTCAGGAGAGGTGACAAGTCGCCAATATATGTCATTCTTAAAAAAGACGAATATCTGGCGAAAATGAACATCATACTCTCTGACCAAACTAAGTTCCAAAGGGTAACGAAGGACACTACAGCCGAATTAAAAGCAAAGGTCAACAAACTGATCGAAACTGTGAACGCCAAGAAATCCGGACTCCACCTGCCAAAGATCATTGGGGAATATAAACCTGGATATGCGTATGGAAATGTCAAGACGCACAAGCCTGGAAACCCACTTCGGCCAATCATTAGCCAGATACCCACACCCACGTACAGATTGGCGAAGCGACTCAACGGCCTGCTGACTCCTTATGTTCCTTGCGCCTTCAGCCTGAAGTCTCCAAAGGAATTTGTGGACTTACTGCGGGGCGCACGGGCCACAGGGATAAGAGCCTCGTTGGACGTAGAATCGCTGTTTACCAACGTACCTGTGGACGAGACAATCGGAATGATAGCCGACAGAGTGTATCGTGATCCAGCCTGTACTCCTCTTGACATGCCAGAAAGTATTCTGAGGAAACTACTCCAAGCTTGTACTAAAGAGGCACCCTTCTTGAGCCCGGATGGGCACATGTATAAGCAAGTAGATGGGGTCGCTATGGGTTCTCCCCTAGGTGTCCTGTTTGCAAACTTCTACATGGGTACCATCGAGCAAAAAGTCTTAGTCGACATGAACTTGAAACCGGCCATATACTGCAGGTATGTTGACATTTTTACACAGGTACCTGATGTCAGACATCTGCAGGAGCTGAAGGAGGCATTTGAGCAGAGTTCCGTGCTGCGTTTCACTTACGAGACGGAAAAGGATGGGAAGCTGCCTTTTCTAGATGTAACAGTCATGGAAAAGGGCGGAGGTTTCCACACTGCAGTCTACACAAAGGAAACAAACATAGGAATGTGCCTAAATGCCAACAGCGACTGCCCTGACAGGTACAAGAGGAGTGTTGTTAACGCATACGTCGACCGTGCTCTCAGCCACAGCTCAGAATGGAAGCAAGTCGACGAAGAACTCTGTAGGGTAAGGCAGGTTCTAGTCAATAACGGCTTCTCCAATGGTTTCATCGAAGACATCATAAGAAGGAAAGTGAAAAGCCATGCAACCTCCGAAGAGACAACTAACACAACACCTATACCCCCTATTAGACTATTTTACAGGAACTTCTTTTCCACAGCTCATAAAACAGAGGAAAGGGTCCTGAAAGATATTGTTAATAGAAACGTTATCCCTACAGACAAAAATCAGAGGATACAACTGACGATTTACTATAAAACCAGAAAAACGGCCAGCCTACTCATGAGAAACTCTCCAGACACGAAACAGAACGCTTTAAAAGAGACTAACGTCGTCTATGCCTTCAAATGCCCACTTGGAGACTGTAAGCTCCAAAAAACCCAGTATATAGGCAAGACAACAACATCTCTTTCTAGGCGTTTAACGATGCATAAACAACAGGGCTCCATTAAGGAACATATAATCTCTTCCCATAACCAAACCATCGCCAGAGAAATCCTAGTAAACAACACAGAAATCATCGATAGATACAGCGATAGCAGGCGGCTAGACGTTTGCGAGGCACTACACATCAAGAAGTCAACACCAGCAATCAACAGCCAATTATTGCACAACTATATTCTACCCACCTCAAGACTCCGCTCCAATATAGAAGCATCAAGAAATATGGACCAATAGGCTTTCTACAAACACTTCTATTCAATATCCATTGTTTCGTGTTCTGTCTTGTGTTGATACTTTTAATACCCTATTAATATCCTCTAATGCCACATCATCCTTCCCACCTTACTCAAATGTAATGCCACATCACCCTTCCCACCTCACTCAAATGTAGATATAAAATCAGGGAAACGCAAGTTCTAATCAGTTGTGTATTTGTGAAGTCTTTGAAAATGTAATAAGTTTTACGAAACGCGCCCGTGTCGCGTCAGACTAGAAATAAAAATGAATTTTGGAGAAGTGATTTTTGATTTACCTCCAACAGTGAAGCATAATGTACGAAAGATTGAGAAAATTCGTGTTAGAATTATTAATCTTACTTTTTCGGTCATATTTAATAAAATATGTCTACAGGAAAGACTGCTACCAAAATATACTAATATATATATATATATATATATATATATATATATATATATATATATATATATATTATATATATATATATTATATATATATTATATATATATATATTATATATATATATATTATATATATATATTATATATATATATATATTATATATTGTGACAATAATCTCCTTCAAGAGATTGAGCCTGCTCTTCCCTCCACAAACACGTCGTTGAAATTATATAAAACGACTATGGAAGACATGTCCAACAACAACAACAACACCAGCAAGGCTTGCCAGGGTGAGCAAAACATATGCAGCCAGCCACCTGTTCGGACTCAAACCACCAAACTACATGTTGATCGCTACCGGCTCCGCTGATTGGTCGCCGGTCTGGCTGCACCTGCACTCGCCCCCCCATACTACTTGATGTCTGGGGTCGCCCCAACCTCCTACCTCAGAATGTTCAGTGCTCTCGTTGTCACCACTCCTCCCGGCTAGACGCTAGCGTGTACTGAGAGAAGTGGTGGCTTAAAGCCAATATTCCAGCACCTTCCCATTTACTTGTATATTGCACTTCTTGTTATTTTGCCTTAACGTAACTTTTCATTGTGTCATCTAATTATTCTTATTATTTTGATTGATTTTATTATAAGAATTTGTTTGTGCATTTTATTCATGTTTTGATTTAATTAACGTAATTAAAATTTCATTGTTAAAGTTTACTTGTGTTTTGTGTGTCTTCTCCTTACCTTACCACAGACGAAGTTCCAGTATTTTCTATTTTTTTTTATAACTATGTGACGAGGCCATACCCCTAGCCTTAAACAGCCGAACACCAACGCGTTACCGTCATATATATATATATATATATATATATATATATATATATTATATATATATATATATATATATATATATATATATATATATATATATATATATATATATATATATGTGAGTGAGAAAAATACAAGTAGTTGATTTAATAGAATAAAAATATTGGTTAGAAAGGCAGGAGTCCAAGAGCTAATAGCTCGATTCTGCAGACACAAATAGTAAACAGTTAATACCCATGAGGTTGTTCTGGAAACTGGAACATGCTGGAGGGGTGACAGGGAGACTTGACAGGGATGAAAATTTTTCTAACTGACAGACAGATGAGGGTGATAATCAGAGACAACGTACTGTATATGGCTGGAGGAGTGTTACTAGCGGAGTACCACAGGGTTCAGTGCTTGCACCAGTAATGTTCATCCTCTACATAATTCTGATTTCCTTCTGGTAGATCGTTTAAGATACTGGGGAAGATAGGAAGGAAGGAAACTATCAAGGGGAAAGCACCAAGCCATTACGACGACGGACGACTGTAATGCCCTTCAAATTGATCTAGATAAAGTAAGTGCTTGGAGCGTCAAGTGGCAAATGGAATTCAATGTGAATAAATGCCATGTTGTAGAATGTGGAATCGGAGAAAATAGACCACACACAACTTACAAATTATGTGCAAAGGAATTACAGAACTCTAATAAAGAACGAGACCTGGAGATGGTTTTGGATAGCAAGCTGTCGCCAGAGGAATACAAAAAACATTGTGAGAGGATGTTGTTGTTAAAGATTCGCTACCTGGAACAGAGTTCCAAGTAGCACGGGCTATGGTGAGCCCGTAGTGCCTTAAGCGTATGCGTCGCTTTCCAACATTACACTGGCTTTTAATTATATGGATGGTGAGATACTAAAGAAACTGTTCATGACTTTTGTGAGACCTAACTTGGAATATGCAGCAACTGGAATAGACACGGTTCAAGCCAAGAAAATAGAAGTGCTGAAAAATATATTATACCAGTTCTTTTGCCGAGTGGTAGACGGTTGGAACAAACTAAGTGAAAAGGTGGTGGAGGCCAAAGCGTCAGTACAGTAGTATCAAAGCGATATACGACAGAGTACTGGGAAGACGGGACACCACGAGCGTAGCTCTCATTCTGTAACTACACTTAGGTAATTACACACGCACGCACGCACACACACGGCTGCACAAACTGTGTTGTTTTGAGGAATGTCCAAAGTATACATTTATTAACTAAATAAAATTGACAAATTTAACCATAATAAAAACATATGATTTAAAACAAATCCGAATGTTAAATTTAAACTGTAACTGTCAACTTAACCATAAAACATTATGTCTTACACAAAGCACTACAGAACACTACAATTTGTTCACTAACTCAAATGTTATCAAATACTCACCGCAGACGTCGTGAGTCACTACCTTCAGCTCCACGAATCACTGGAATGAGTTACACACAAACACACTAATATTTCTATACCTCTCAAACCCCGCATCACTGTGGCAGGAGGCCAGGCAGGAAGGTAATCCTTGGTGCGAGGCGGACCTCTCTCCCCTTCTCTCTCTCTCTCTCAACCCCTCCAGACCTTCTTGGCTTGCCCCTCACACTAGACGGCTTGCCCCTCACACTAGACGGCTTGCCCCTCACACTAGACGGCTTGCCCCTCACACTAGACGGCTTGCCCCTCACACTAGACGGCTTGCCCCTCACACTAGACGGCTTGCCCCTCACACTAGACGGCTTGCCCCTCACACTAGACGGCTTGCCCCTCACACTAGACCGCTTGCCCCTCACACTAGACCGCTTGCCCCTCACACTAGACCGCTTGCCCCTCACACTAGACCGCTTGCCCCTCACACTAGACCGCTTGCCCCTCACACTAGACCGCTTGCCCCTCACACTAGACGGCTTGCCCCTCACACTAGACGGCTTGCCCCTCACACTAGACCGCTTGCCCGTGAGCAGGACTGGGCAAGGAGAGCAGAGGTTGTATCCTGCTGTTCCTCCACGGCCCGTTCAGAGTTCGTCAACCTGGAATCGTCGTCCTCCAGTCTTAGTTCGTCAACCTGGAATCGTCGTCCTCCAGTCTTAGTTCGTCAACCTGGAATCGTCGTCCTCCAGTCTTAGTTCGTCAACCTGGAATCGTCGTCCTCCAGTCTTAGTTCGTCAACCTGGAATCGTCGTCCTCCAGTCTTAGTTCGTCAACCTGGAATCGTCGTCCTCCAGTCTTAGTTCGTCAACCTGGAATCGTCGTCCTCCAGTCTTAGTTCGTCAACCTGGAATCGTCGTCCTCCAGTCTTAGTTCGTCAACCTGGAATCGTCGTCCTCCAGTCTTGATTCGTGTTTCATTGTCACCAACTGAATTCCTTCGGCTTCGCTGAACTCTAAACTGCTCGATTCCGTCCACTTCAAGTGATTGACTTCACTTGGCCAATACAAACCGAATCATTCCACTTCAAGTCACTAGTTCAATACTTCCACTTCAAGTTAATTTAAATCATTTTTTTTTTATTAATCATTCACCAGTCACATCAGTTACGCTATCTTAGCTTCAGCTATTTTCAAGACGTCCAACTCTTAGATCAACATCATCTGCCTCCTCCTCCTCCTCCTCCCCCAGAACATTGACAGCTGCTCCTGTCTATCAGGGGGGGGGAAGAAACAAGAACAGTTGAACATGAACAGCCATGAAACGTCAGTCAAAGATATCCTTACCCCATCCATCACCCAAGAGATATATTTCTGGGGTTGCTGATCCATGGATGTATATATTATTCCATCAACAATCCCTGAAATATAGCCATTACATCTGTGATCCCTGAAATATATCTAATACACTTCTGATCCCTGAAATATATTCACAGATTTATATTATATATATATATTATATATATATATTATATATATATAAAATCACACACACCTCTCAACAATCCTTAAAACACATCCCATCCCTTGTGATATATCGATCAAGTTCTCAGATGATGACTGATGAAGATTAAGCCACCCAAGAGGTGGCACGGGCATAAATAACCCGTAAGTGGTGGCCCTTTTGAGCCATTACCAGTATCAAGAGCTGATACTGGAGATCTGTGGAGGTGCGACTGCACCCTGCGTGACGGGAGATGTCTCCCGTGAGTTCTCAGAGAAGACCACTACCCCCCAAGCCTGGCTCCAGGAGACCACACACCACCACCGGTGCTTGGAGAGTACACATTGTCAACCCACGTGGCAGAGGAGCAACACAGGACAGCCAGCTCCCGTGCGCTGCGCCCCCCTGCTTCAGGAGCGCGCGCAGCCCCCCGCGTCAGGAGGGCGCGCACCAGTTGCCCCCAGTCTGGGTACCTTGGCGGCAACAGGAGTCGCCGCCGCTCGCCCAGCACGCCAAAAGGCAAGTGACTTCTCCCCTTTCTCCTGGTAGTGGAGAGTTTGTACAGGCAGATAAGGCCGGGACTTTAGTAGTTCGCACATGCATACTCAAATTCGCACAGCGTTATGCTCGTACACAATACTGTGCCATATTCACATATAAAGTATATTTATTATACATATATATATACATATTTATATATGTACACGCTCGAAAATACTAGTAGTCATGTTCACAGTACCGTTTCCCAACGCACTCCTCATTATCTCCAGTGTCGCGTGTGAATATTCTGATGTCTGTATTCAGTGTCGTGTTCGTAAGTACTCCTCTGTGTTCGAATGTGCAGTTTCAGCAGTGCTATACTGCCACTGTCAACACTTCACCGCCTTAATGCGACATGCAGCTCAGCCACTTCAGTGGTAACGACCACGATACAAGCCGTTTTCAATGATTTTATAGCGTTAACCACCTCAAACACCCACTCGTGGTACCTGTGTACCCTTTCTATGTAACTTGTAGGGCAATGCGCGGGGCCACTGCTGCAGAATTCAAGGATTGCGTTGGTCAACTAAAATTCGCAGACACGTTGACTCCACTAGTGTGGTTAGTGTATGGGTGCGCGCGACTCGCGGTCGCGGCCACGACTGAGCGATGGCCGCGAAACGTGCGCGCGCACGTCTTCCGGCCCCTACCTGGCTCTTTTTACCGCGCGCACGTGTGTTCCGGCCCCTAGCTGGCACTCTCTTGCCACTATGGCCTGCCACATGCCACACTCCCTCGCTCCCATACTACGTCCCACACCCACTTTGGTCAATAATCTTGGCTTCCTCTTGGACGGTCACCACAACTCTGTATCTTACCTATTAACCCCACTTGGGTCAATAATCTTGGCTTCCTCTTGGACGGTCACCACAACTCTGTATCTTACCTATTAACCCCTCTTGGGTCAATAATCTTGGCTTCCTCTTGGACGGTCACCACAACTCTGTATCTTACCCATTAACCCCACTTGGGTCAATAATCTTGGCTTCCTCTTGGACGGTCACCACAACTCTGTATCTTACCTATTAACCCTTCACAGGCTACCAGATCACCCGTGTTGTAATGCACTGGTCAGGTTGCCGGCAGCGGTGTCAAGCAGCATGGCCCACCAAACTACCAACCAGGAAGTCTAGTCAAAGACCGGGCCGCGGGGACATTGATCCTAAAAACCACTCAAGGTAAGTCACCTCACAGTATCCCACCTACCTAAGCTCATCGTACAAACAGAGGGTAATAAAACAGAGGCCTGGTCGAGGACCGGGCCTCGGGGACGCTAAGCCCCGAAATCATTTCAAGATATCCTCAAGATAACCCTCAAGAAACTACATAACCACCCATCTCCCAACTGTAAAACCAAGTTACAGCCCCGCTCCTGTGCCAGATAAGTCCACTACGGGCTCACCATAGGCCGTGCTGCTGGGAACTTTTGTTCCCAGTAGCTGAATCTTAAACAACAAGAGCAGCAACCCGTCCTCAGGCCCAAGTCCATTCCATCCAGCGGTCGACCCCCAAAGAAACATTCATCAATTTGAACACGCTGTTAAGCAATTTTCAACGGCATGTTAAAATTGATGTATGCGTCTTTGCGGTCAACCACTGGATGGAATGGACTTGACCCCCTTGACCCATGGAAATATGACCCCCCTCAGTGTGTCACCCTGACCCCCCCCCCTCCTCAGTGAGTCACCCTGACCCCCCCTCCTCAGTGTGTCACCCTGACCCCCCCCCTCCTCAGTGTGTCACTCTGACCCCCCCCCCTCCTCAGTGTGTCACCCTGACCCCCCCTCCTCAGTGAGTCACCCTGACCCCCCCCCTCAGTGAGTCACCCTGACCCCCCCCATCAGTGTCTCACCCTGACCCCCCCCCTCCTCAGTGTGTCACTCTGACCCCCCCCCCTCCTCAGTGTGTCACCCTGACCCCCCCTCCTCAGTGTGTCACCCTGACCCCCCCCTCCTCAGTGTGTCACTCTGACCCCCCCTCCTCAGTGAGTCACCCTGACCCCCCCTCCTCAGTGAGTCACCCTGACCCCCCCTCCTCAGTGAGTCACCCTGACCCCCCCCCCCTCCTCAGTGTGTCACCCTGACCCCCCCCCCTCCTCAGTGTGTCACTCTGACCCCCCCTCCTCAGTGTGTCACCCTGACCCCCCCTCCTCAGTGTGTCACCCTGACCCCCTCCTCCTCAGTGTGTCACTCTGACCCCCCCCCTCCTCAGTGTGTCACTCTGACCCCCCCCCCTCCTCAGTGTGTCACTCTGACCCCCCCTCCTCAGTGAGTCACCCTGACCCCCCCTCCTCAGTGAGTCACCCTGACCCCCCCCCCTCCTCAGTGTGTCACTCTGACCCCCCCTCCTCAGTGAGTCACCCTGACAACCCCCTCCTCAGTGTGTCACTCTGACCCCCCCCTCCTCAGTGAGTCACCCTGACCCCCCCTCCTCAGTGAGTCACCCTGACCCCCCCTCCTCAGTGAGTCACTCTGACCCCCCCCTCCTCAGTGTGTCACTCTGACCCCCCCCTCCTCAGTGTGTCACTCTGACCCCCCCCTCCTCAGTGTGTCACTCTGACCCCCCCCTCCTCAGTGAGTCACCCTGACCCCCCCCCTCCTCAGTGAGTCACCCTGACCCCCCCTCCTCAGTGAGTCACCCTGACCCCCCCCTCCTCAGTGAGTCACCCTGACCCCCTCCTCCTCAGTGAGTCACCCTGACCCCCCCCTCAGTGAGTCACCCTGACCCCCCCTCCTCAGTGTCACCCTGACCCCCCCCTCCTCAGTGAGTCACCCTGACCCCCCCTCCTCAGTGTGTCACCCTGACCCCCCCTCCTCAGTGTGTCACTCTGACCCCCCCCCTCCTCAGTGTCACTCTGACCCCCCCCCCTCCTCAGTGAGTCACCCTGACCCCCCCTCCTCAGTGTGTCACTCTGACCCCCCTCCTCAGTGTGTCACTCTGACCCCCCCTCCTCAGTGAGTCACCCTGACAACCCCCTCCTCAGTGTGTCACTCTGACCCCCCCCCCTCCTCAGTGAGTCACCCTGACCCCCCCTCCTCAGTGAGTCACCCTGACCCCCCCTCCTCAGTGTGTCACTCTGACCCCCCCCCTCCTCAGTGTGTCACTCTGACCCCCCCTCCTCAGTGTGTCACTCTGACCCCCCCCTCCTCAGTGAGTCACCCTGACCCCCCCCTCCTCAGTGAGTCACCCTGACCCCCCCCTCCTCAGTGAGTCACCCTGACCCCCCCCTCCTCAGTGAGTCACCCTGACCCCCTCCTCCTCAGTGAGTCACCCTGACCCCCCCCTCAGTGAGTCACCCTGACCCCCCCCTCAGTGAGTCACCCTGACCCCCCCTCCTCAGTGTCACCCTGACCCCCCCCTCCTCAGTGAGTCACCCTGACCCCCCCTCCTCAGTGAGTCACCCTGACCCCCCCTCCTCAGTGTGTCACTCTGACTCCCCCTCCTCAGTGTGTCACTCTGACCCCCCCTCCTCAGTGAGTCACCCTGACCCCCCCCTCCTCAGTGAGTCACCCTGACCCCCCCTCCTCAGTGAGTCACCCTGACCCCCCCCTCCTCAGCGAGTCACCCTGACCCCCCCCTCAGCGTGTCACCCTGACCCCCCCCCTCCTCAGTGAGTCACCCTGACCCCCCCCTCAGCGAGTCACCCTGACCCCCCCCCTCCTCAGTGAGTCACCCTGACACCCCCCCTCAGCGAGTCACCCTGCCCCCCCCCTCAGCGTGTCACCCTGACCCCCCCCCTCCTCAGCGAGTCACCCTGACCCCCCCCCCCCCTCAGCGTGTCACCCTGACCCCCCCTCCTCAGTGAGTCACCCTGACCCCCCCCCCTCAGCGTGTCACCCTGACCCCTCTGATCCACACAAAAACCACATGGAGTCATGTGCATAACAACCTCCGTCCTGCTCACACGCATCATCTTTACGGGGCTATTCATGCCCGTGCCACCTCTTGGGTGGCTTAATCTTAACATCAATCATCCATCACACGCATCAGTTCTCAACCCCCCATCACTGGCGTAGGGAGCAGCCTCGCCGCCTCCTCATGCTGTAGTGTACACCAAACCTCCCGGAGGGGGAGGGGGGGGGGGGTAGAGTGTACACCATACTACCCCTTCGTGGACAGAGTTGTTGTAGATTCAGCTACTAGGAAAAAAGTTCCAAGTAGCACGGGCTATGGTGAGCCCGTAGTGGACTTACCTGGCACAGGAGCGGGGCTGTCGTCGTGGACAGAGACAGACAGAACAATAACCCGTACATGTCACCCTAATGTCACCGTAACGTGTCACCGTAACGTGGTGGAGGTGGGGTCCCTCGATTGTTTTAAGCGCGGGTTGGACATGTATATGAGTGGGATTGGGTGGTTATAGATAGGAGCTGCCTCGTATGGGCCAATTGGCCTTCTACAGTTGCCTTTGTTCTTATGTTCTAACCGGGAATGGTCAAGTGCCCCCCCCCCCGCCCTCCCAACCACTGTATCTAACAAAACAGACTTGTGTTTGTGCGCCAAATTTGTCTGGAGCATTATTTATAGTCATTAATACATCCAATAAACATTATGGGTTGTGTGAATTAAAAGCATTATACAATTCATGAGGCAGATTACGTGTAAACGGTGATGTGGTGGTGGCGGTGGTTGTATCATGTTGGGGGCCAGCCACCTCGCCTCACCAGTTGATTGACAGTTGAGAGGCGGGACTAAAGAGCCAAAGCTCAACCCCCGCAAGCACAATTAGGCGAGTACCTACTTCACACATGCCCACAGGAGCCTCTAATGAGGAATGCTTTTCGTTCGGGCGTGGAGAAAAAAAGACAGACAGAGAGAAACTCAGTCTCTCCAGTGAAGTAACACTGTACTAACAAGATTATCTGGTCTACTTTTAACCATTTCTTCTAGCTACTTTCGCGTGACGAAAGTAGCTAGAAGCTTCCTTCTTCCTTCCTTCTTCCACACAGCTTCCTTCTGGGTCACACCAATAATTCCACCACTGAATACGAGTGTAAGGTTTACCTGCATGTTCTGGCGCACACACAAAGGGGAACTGTGTACAAAGGAGCAAGGAACAAGTACACAAAGCCTACCTACCTTTCTGGTACAAAGTGAGGGTCGTCCCGCCTAGCCGGAGGCCTGGAACTACCTGCCTGAAAGTCAAGGGCACGACCACCATATTGATAAACCCTGGGTGAGTTCTGTGCTCGCATACCGTCAGCTCTCGTTCCGAACACAGCCCTCCCCCGCCCGCCGTCAGCTCTCGTTCCGAACACAGCCCTCACCGCCTGCCGTCATCGCTCGTTCCGAACACAGCCCTCCCCCGCCTGCCGTCATCGCTCGTTCCGAACACAGCCCTCACCGCCTGCCGTCATCGCTCGTTCCGAACACAGCCCTCACCGCCTGCCGTCATCGCTCGTTCCGAACACAGCCCTCGCCGCCTGCCGTCATCGCTCGTTCCGAACACAGCCCTCGCCGCCTGCCGTCATCGCTCGTTCCGAACACAGCCCTCCCCCGCCTGCCGTCATCGCTCGTTCCGAACACAGCCCTCACCGCCTGCCGTCATCGCTCGTTCTGAACACAGCCCTCACCGCAAGCCGTCAGAGATCGTTCTGAACACAGCCCTCACCGCACGCCGTCAGAGATCGTTCCGAACACGGCCCTCCCCGCCTGCCGTCAGCGCTCGTTCCGAGCACAGCCCTCCCCGCCTGCCGTCAGCGCTCGTTCCGAGCACAGCCCATCCCGCCTGCCGTCAGCGCTCGTTCCGAGCACAGCCCTCCCCGCCTGCCGTCAGCGCTCGTTCCGAGCACAGCCCTCACCGCCTGCCGTCAGCGCTCGTTCCGAGCACAGCCCTCCCCGCCTGCCGTCAGCGCTCGTTCCGAGCACAGCCCTCCCCGCCTGCCGTCAGCGCTCGTTCCGAGCACAGCCCATCCCGCCTGCCGTCAGCGCTCGTTCCGAGCACAGCCCTCCCCGCCTGCCGTCAGCGCTCGTTCCGAGCACAGCCCTCACCGCCTGCCGTCAGCGCTCGTTCCGAGCACAGCCCTCCCCCGCCTGCCGTCAGCGCTCGTCGATCTCACGCCTAAACCCAATTAACTCAACCTTTTCGAACGAGTAAGTCTCAAAGAAGACTTTCACACTAGCAATAATTCGTGAAACACCAATTCAGCGTGCAATAAGCGAGTCAGTGGCCTGGTGCCAGACAGACCGCCCCCGAGCACTGCTTCAAGCAGCACTGGCCTTCATAGTTCCGGCCGCATGGTCACCACCCAATTACCGAAGGCGTCATACCAAGGAACTTGGTATGACGTACGACGCTTTGAAATGTTAGCATGCGGGTCGGGGGGGGGGGGGGGGGGGTTGTACCGTAGCAAATTTGCAGCATTATGATGGCCTGGAGAGTAGGCGTAAGAGAGTGTGAGAGAGAGGGTGTGAGAGTGAGTGAGAAGAGAGAAGACAGAAGAGAGAAGACAGAAGACAGAAGACAAGAAGAGAGAAGACAAGAAGAGAGAAGACAAGAAGAGAGAAGACAAGAAGAGAGAAGACAAGAAGAGAGAAGACAAGAAGAGAGAAGACAAGAAGAGAGAAGACAAGAAGAGAGAAGACAAGAAGAGAGAAGACAAGAAGAGAGAAGACAAGAAGAGAGAAGACAAGAAGAGAGAAGACAAGAAGAGAGAAGACAAGAAGAGAGAAGACAAGAAGAGAGAAGACAAGAAGAGAGAAGACAAGAAGAGAGAAGACAAGAAGAGAGAAGACAAGAAGAGAGAAGACAAGAAGAGAGAAGACAAGAAGAGAGAAGACAAGAAGAGAGAAGACAAGAAGAGAGAAGACAAGAAGAGAGAAGACAAGAAGAGAGAAGACAAGAAGAGAGAAGACAAGAAGAGAGAAGACAAGAAGAGAGAAGACAAGAAGAGAGAAGACAAGAGAGAGAAGACAAGAGAGAGAAGACAAGAGAGAGAAAGAGGAGAGACTGCCATCCTGTTGCCCTCTCCATCTTCAGAGGTGCACCTTTTCCAAGATATTAGAGAGCTATGCTATATTCTACTGTGCATATTTCGCAGCCAAACCGCAAACAAATTACCCTATTATTAATTCAGAGCCTTCCTTCAGACGCATAATATTTCAAGTTAACCTCCCCCCCAACTACACACCATACTGAAGGAATGGTTTAACAAATGACATTAAAGTTCAACCCAAGTAAATGTAAGGTAATAAAATTAGGTGGAGAAAATAGGAGCCCAGATACAGGATACTGAATGGGAGATGAAGTCCTTCACGAAACAGAGAAAAACTCTAGGAGTTGATATCATGCCAAATCTGTCTCCTGAAGTCCACATCAAAAGAATAACATCGGCGTCGTATGCAAGGCTGCCTAACATCAGAACTGCCTTCAGAAACCTGTACAAGGAATCTTTCAGAACCTTGTATACCACGCATATAAGGCCAATTCTGGAGTATTCGGCCCCAGCATGGAGCTCGTACCTTGTCTGTTAAGCACAAGATGAAGCTGGAAAAAGTTCAGAGGTATGCCACTAAGCTAGTCCCAGAACTAAGGGGCATGAGTTACAAGGAAAGGCAGAGTAAACTGCACCTCATGTTGCTGGAAGACATAAGATCTCGGGTAGATATGACCACCACATACAAAATTCTCAGGGGAATTGACAGGGTAGACAAGGATGGATTATTTAACATGGGTGATAGTTGCACAAGGGGACATAGGTGGAAGCCGAGTACCCAAATGAGTCACAGAGATGTTAGAAAGAACTTTTTCAGTGTCAGTAGTTAATAAATGGAATGCACTAGGCAGTGATGTGGTGGAGGTCGACTCCATACACAGTTTCAAATGTAGATATGATGGAGCTCGAGAAGCTCGGGAATCTGTACACCAGTACTTGTAGATTGACGGTTGAGAGGCGGGACCAAAGAGCCAAAAGCTCAACCCCCGCAAGCACAACTAGGTAAGTACACACACTCAACCCAAAAAGCCTAAGAAAGGAACAGTGCAGTAAGCGTACTCCATCAAATGAGAAAGATCATATGTACACGACTTAAACATCTTGAAAATAAATATATGGCGATTCAAATATTAAGAATAAGGAAGTAGACATGAAGCCGGGAAGACATGCCCACGTCAATGCTTCCCGTCATTTACCACCCCCAAGCAATTGTGTTAACTTCTGGCTACACTGGCACTCACCTCCCCTACCTCCAACACCTCAGGGGTGCAGGTGGCGGGGTTTGTAGTAAAAGTGCGAGTGTAGACGACAAGCAGACCTGTCTACACCTGGTTGGCACAGTGTCAAGCTGGGGCCAGAAGCACATGTGGCACAAAATCCATCTTACTGCAACCTTCCCTTCCGTCTCCTCAGACTAGTGTCTCTCTGCTAAACACTCCACCGAGCACCACATCCTCCTAAGGTTTCCCAACATCAAGAAAACAGTCAATATAAAGTGTCATCTCCTAACCTACCAGAGGACCCAAAACAGAAAACGGGACAGTACGTCACTTTCGTGAGCCGCTTCCATTTTCTAGTACTGTACAACACTTTTTGGCCTTGTGTAATGCACATGATCACATACAAGGTCATTTGTGTGTGCACTTGAATTATTTAGGAGGCCAGCTATAAAATGGACTCAAGTTTGATTTGAAGGTTTTTGTAATGTTGGTAAATATGAATGATGTTATCCTATTTGTGGAAGAGCTGGGCACTTTAATTGGTGTTAATATCTGTGGTCCTGGTAGGAGTGGTACTATACATGTGTCCTATCTAGCATTTGACCGAGTAGGTGGTAGTCTTGACATTTTTAACCGTTCTTCTTACTAAAAAAAAAAAAAAAAAAAAAAAAAAAAAAAAACCCTCCCTGGTATGTAGAGTTGGGAGCCATTTTCATAATGGAATTCTTTTGGTTTATTTGCCTTGTTCTTCACATATGAAAAGATAGGCAGTCTCTGTTGAAACATTCTTATTTAAAAAGCTTTTACACTGAGTGGAAAAATTTGCAAATTTTGGAACACTAGCCTGTACACACACACACACCTTTTCCATCCTTCCTCCACCAGCCACACCCACTGGCTGACCAACCCGTCATACTAAAATTACGTCGATTTTTGCTTGTACGCGCTCTATGGACAGAATTGGACGTACTGTATTGTACAGTAATTTCAAATGAAATCGGCTCATGAAAGTAATGTACTGTCCCGTTTTCTGTTTGAGTCCTCCAGCTTTCTCGGTTAGGTTAGAAGAGGAAACTTTCAATTAACTGTTTTCAGGACGTTCTGAAACTTTAGGAGAACTTCTTGCCCTCCTAATCTACCAGAGGACCCTTATCTTGCCATTTTGAAAATTTTCTTTTATTAAATTACAGTATTTTTCATTTTCAAATTACGTCCATTTTCGGCCATACTGGCAAACGGCCAAATTCAGATGTTATTTGTAAGAGGACAGGTTGGGCTGACTGAACATTAGACCATTGCACTTCTATACACTGCTTGGTATTTTATAAGATCTACCAGTGAAGTATCTATTATATGATCTGTCTCTGTCAGTGAAGATCTGCTCAGAAGTACTGTAGTACAATAGCTAATGTTACTAGATAAAATTGAGCAGCAAATTCAGATGCCAAGAAAATTTTAATGAAATAAGTCATATAGGGAGAGGGGGGGGGGAAGTCAGAAATGGTTAAAAAGCAGGTGGCAAGCAAGTCAGGCAGGTTAAGCCACAAATCAAGGTCAACACATACAATCACAAGGCAAGGACAAGATCATAAATTATAGTTGCACAACAGTCATCCAAAGACCAACACACAGTGTCAACAGGCGCAGCCAGCAAACAGGTTTGCCGAGTTAGGCTTCGCTAGTGATGAACAAGAGGTACAAGTGCCTTAAGCTACCTTCACTTGCCAGTACCCACACTGTGCCACACTCCTCCCCTCTTTCCCTCTGGCACTCCAACTTATTGGCCAATCATACCAAGCATATCAGTATGGGAGGAAGGGAAAAATATGTGAAAGGGAAAGTCTTGGATGTCAAAGGGGTAATGGGAAAGACAGAAAATGTGAGGTATTTACTCTTCCACTTTCCTCCTTAAACTGCCATTGTAATGGTGTGGAATGAGTAGAAGGCACCACTTAGTAGAGAGGCGAGACTGAGAATGCTGTCCCAGTCATAACCCACAACCACCAAATTGGCACTGGACCCACACCATTAGAGGAAAGGATGGGGAAGGTCAAGACTAAAGTGCCATCTTCCACAATGCCACTTTAAACATTCGGTTAAACATCCTCTTTGAATCCATTTCCATTACATTCATTATATAATTATTTTAATAAAGGTAAAATAAAATAAACATTATACTCTTGCATCATGCAACTAAATGGTAAAACACCATATAATGATTCTGCGAACACACAAGAAGACAGGCAGCCACCCACCCCACACAGCTAACAGCCGAGATAATGAGAAACAGATGCAGCGAGAGCCTGGCCAAGGTAAGGTGAAGTGGCATGTGAGAGAGATGCTGGTGGACAATGTGCGGCACAGTGCCAAAAGCAAAGCTTCTTGGCACCAAGAAGATGCAAGAGGGAGGGGAAGGATACGAGGAAGTTTGCTGCTGTATACAACTGCTTCCCAGCTGCCCCCACCCCAATACATCCCTTCTTATTCATCCACATATATGCATATGCATAAACATAATAATAATAATAATAATAACAACAATAATCATAATAATAATAATAATGATAAAAAAATATTCAATAACACCGTACTAACATTTTATGGCCACTTTTGCCTAATACAACGGCACCTCGACTTACGATTGCCCCGACTTTCTATAATTTCGAGTTATGATATAAATTTGATCGGAAAATGCGACTCGACTTACGATAGTGTCGTCGACTAATGACATTTGTTGATTGAGTGATTGATAAAGATTAAGCCACCCAAAAGGTGGCACGGGCATAAATAGCCCGTAAGTGCTGGCCCTTTTGAGCCATTACCAGTATCAAGAGCCGATACTGGAGATCTGTGGAGGTGCGATGGCACCCTGCGGGACAGGAGATGTCTCCCGTGGTAAAGTCGGAAGATGATGAAGATGAAGCCACCCAAAAGGTGGCACAGACATGAATAGCCTGTAAGTGGTGGCCCTTTTGAGCCATCACCAGTATCAATAAATGATACTGGAGATCTATGGAGGTGCAACTGTACCCTGCGTGTTGGGAGATGTCTTTCGTGTGAATGTGTTAAGATGAAGATGAAGCCACCCAAAAGGTGGCACGGGCATGAAAAGCTCGTAAGTAGTGGCCCTTTTGAGCCATCACCAGTATCAATAGAAGATACTGGAGATCTGTGGAGGTCCGACTGCACCCTGTGTGACGGGAGATGTCTCCTGTGGACATTTGTCGATACACGTTCGGGTCGACCGAGTGCACGGTTCCCGGTTGTGCAGGCCGACCTGCCTCAGTTTACTAGAGCCACCTGCCCAGTGATGATCACGCTTATAAGACATTCAAATTTTTTGCCGATTTTTTGCTGTTTGGACATAAAACTTATTATTATATATCACGCCATGGGTCCCAAAAAAGTCAGTGCTAAAGTTCAACATATGAAAACACATGTAAGGATGACCATAGAGCAAAAATAAGAGATCATTCGTAAATATGAAGATGGTGTGCGGGTTGCTGAACTAGTTAGGCAGAACAACAAATCTCAGTCAACGATGTCCACCATACTTGGTGGTAGCAAAAGGCATATCAATAATCACGAAACATAGAACACAAACACTTGAGGATGTTGAACAATTATTATTAATTTGGATACACAGCAAGGAGTTAGTGGGTGATAGCATTTCAGAGGCCATCACTTGTGAAAAAACAAGGAAATTGCATGAAGACCTTTTAAAGAAAACCCCTGGAACGAATGACGCAGATGCGAAAAAGTTTAAGGCGAGCAGGGGATGGTTTGAGAAATTTAGAAAAGTAAGTGGCCTTCGGTGTTGTGAGTGTTGTGTGTTGCGAGCTGGTGGAGGAACACAGAAGAACTGACCACCAAAGAACTTCACAAGGAGCAGCAACAAGAGACAGCTGAGGAAATTTCTTCAGGGGAGGAGACAGTACAAAAATGTCCCTTCCTCATTAAGAAAATGTGTGCAGCATGGGAAGAATTGCAAACTTTTGCACCTATGAGGACAATACAGCAAGCATATCCAGTTGTAGCTCTGAGCGCCACCCTTGCCCACCTATGCCATCTCTAATTTATATAGACGATACATAGATGAATCATTTTCTGGGTTCAGTGATGATGCATCCGATAAAAGTAGCATAGATGAACAGTGTTAGCGGCTTCCATGGTGGTGTTTTCCATAGATATTTTCAAGAACAGCTGAATCTCTTCCAGTAAGGGACCTGACAAAGTGATCTTTTCAAGACTACCTTACAAATTGATCTTTTCCTATAATCTTTTCAAGATTACCGTATGTTATACAAGCTTGGCTACACACCACCTACAAGTACTAAAGCCAAGGGTGTACGTGAGTGCGTTATTTGCAAGCACACAGAACGAAGAAACAGGAAGCGAAAGTCTACCTGTACCTGGTGCAACGAGAGCGAAGTCGCGCTGTGTACCATGGACTGCTTCATTGATTATTACTCACTTTCAAAGTACTGAGTGTATAATACAATGTGTTACTGTGTAAATAGTGTGTTAAACTGTACATATTGTAATTTTAGTGAATTTTAACAAGTAATATTGTGACAATAAACATTTATTGTGGACACATTACCGACACATGTATCTCAGTTCCATGGAACATAATGAACGTTCTGTATACATATTGTAAAGGACACAAATATGGATCATATACGATAAAAAAATAAATAAAACCGCATTGGAAATACTGTATATAGAACAAGTACTGTAATTGAAAATATATTTGTGGCAACTCGCTGTGCTTGAATGGCCCGCTCGACCGCCTCTGGGAGTTTCACACACAGGCGACCAGCAAGTGATGACATCACAGTGCACCTTGTCCATGTCCCCACAGCCAAAGTAAGTGGAATTTGGTATTTATTTTTACATAGACATGTTCAGATAAAGGAATTTATCATTTTACAAACAAAAAAATGGGGATGGGGGGGGGGGGGGACACCTGATTTCATGTACACGGGGAATGTCACATTAAACTCGGCGCATCACAGTGGTTAAACTTGAAGGTTGAAGTCTTCAGGAGAGATCTAGAAAAGTTCCCACACAAAATAAACCGATCACCTGAGTTGTGATGGTTCAAGAGCTTGAAGGTTACTACAGTACTATGAACAAAATTACCTATCAGGTGATCATCACTGAAGACCGAGCTGCACGATTGGAAAAATTCTCAAACAGCCGAAGGCAAGCTATACTCTCAACGAGATGGATAAAAATCCAGGTATCTAACACAAACAGCCTAAACTAAAGCCAAGGAGTTACATATGCAAGACTGTGTTTAAAAAAATGCAAGGGAAAATATTTATTATATGTCCATATTGCAATATAAAGCATCATGGGTAAAGTCGCACATCTCCAGATCGTCAACAGCCACCAGACATCACAGTGGGGGGAGGGAGGGGGGGGAATGCTTATAGAATACCGTATTAATTAAAATGCCAGGAATTCACTAAATATAAGTACCTCAAAACAGACTGAAACATAAAAGTTATATACGGTAACAGACGCCCATTAGAATAAATAACAAAATTCCACAAATCGGTGCATGGTTCTCACATGTCAGGTTTTTTATCATAAAATTTAAGGGGCCAGGTGCATGTGCACTAAAACTTCCTCACTCATTTTTTTTTGTGCATAATCGTCATGGTAAATGCTCCAACTTTTCCTAATAGACAAACATAATACTGTACCATGAACAGAAAAAAATAAAAAGCAAAAATCAAACTTAAAATTTCATGATTTCAAATTAGGAATAAAAGTTAAAATGTCACCAATTATTTTATGCATCATGGTGTCAGAATAGCATGTAACGTTCATATTGCTCACTGCAAAATATTGTTTGAGAGTATAGTTGACTGTCAAAAAATTATTCACTGTGGCCTTCCAAATATGTGCAAAATTTAGACTCAAAAAAATTCATAACTCTAAACGTTATGGGGTTTATGACTAAACGACAGTGAGGACTAGAACTAAGCACTTTGCACATATAGTAATATGTAAAAATGTCGAGATTTGGTCAGAAACTGATTTTTTTATTAGGTCTCAAAGTTGAAATGAATTATTGCCCATATACTGTATCAGTGATAATGCCCTCATCTGGTTCTCATTCATGAATACAACCTAAAGAGACAAAGAGAATACTGTAGTTTGAAATCTGTAAATAAATTGGTCCCCCCCAAAAATTAGTGACAACTTCTGCCACCTGTGCCTCATTAACATGTTGACCAATTTCGTTCCAACTTCACATTGCTTAGTGCTGGACTCTCCATGAGTGCCGCATTCTCCAAGATGTAGAAGTAACAACAAAATCCGCATAGAAACAAAGGGGAGAGAAAAAAAGGTCGTTGTTAGCTTTTCGTACACAGGGACATAAGAAATATTGCCATTGGGCGGTGAATTTATATGATATATAGTATAATAAAATAAAGCATAACAACATACTAACTCATTATTATGAGTGAAATTTGGCCCTCCAGATTGCTCTAGCTGCATATCCACTTTGTGGACCCTTCTTGCTACTACTTTTCTTCTTTGTGCATTGGACAGGTGCTTGCATCTCTATCTCTGATTGCCAGTACTGTATGTAGGTGGTGTTATTCTCATCAGTACGGTAGCCGCCCATTGCCTACACATTTATTTAAAAAAAAATATTAAAAACATCCATTTCTTAACATATTGGGATGAAATTTTCATGACGCTGATGTCAAATAACGGGAGACTTTTTTTTTTAAATTTCACTATTTTTCATATTTGGAAAAGTCTCCACATGCACCGGGCCCCTTAATGTTTTATTTAATTAGTTTACTTTTCATTTCAGGCAGATGTACGTTTCTTAAGCTGTAGGACGACAAAGGCATGGACACCTAGAAAAGTTCATTATGGGCAATAAAAGGTGCCCAAATATTGATAGTGAAGTTGACACCTTCTCTGGTCTTGGGACACCACAAACTAAGTACAGTATAGTATATCCAAATCAACTAAAAATGTCATTAATGCATACCAAACACACCATGCTACTTTGTATATTATTAGACTAACAGTCAGTAGTTCCCAAGAAACAAGTCGACAAACCATGGGGACCCTAGTGCCAGAGTCCGACTAGCAGATGCTGGTCTCTCGACACTCAAGAGACCAAATAACTAGAAATCAAGTCAATATGTTATTCTAGGAGTATTTCCCAATAATCTGGAAATGAAGGTATGATATAGACCCCTAATACTGTATACACAAAATTTCTTTGCAAATAGGCACAGTACTGTATATATCTTTTGCTGTATGGAGAGAAGAACCAGATTTTCACAGTTCATTCCAGAATCATTTTATATAATAAACTTTCCCATTAAGTTATAATTTAGTCCACCAAGAACATTAATTTTCTTATTTCTTCAAAGACGAGCGACTTTAATCATACTGTAAGTGCATTTGCCGAACTCTACATAACAAAATAGAAGAGGAAATTGTTCCTAGTGAGAAAGCAATACCAGATACTGTACAGTTACTGAACTGCTAAACTATGCATGCTAGCTGTACTTTTAATGTCAAGTCAGTACAGTCATTTAAACGGCTTATGTACACTATATTAGCCAGTAATGCAACCGATTATCCCAACTTATTTATAAAGTAACTATTCGAGAAGTAAATTACAGTACTATGCTAAGCCTAATTTTAAAGAATACAGTACAGTACAGCGTCATAACTACCAGTAAGTAAAACAAACAAATCATCATCATACAGACCACAAGTTCCTCATGCCTGCTATAAAGTTTATACTCTACTGGTATACTATACATTCAGTATTTATGTACATACTGTACTGCAATCTAGAAAGTTGCATGTACTCAATCCGGTTATCCACAATTCCGATTGGATACAATGAAGTTTTGCTGAAAATTATCCAAACCCAATTTTGTCCGGAAAATCCAAACACTGTATTCGGTTCAGCAGGTATCTGATAATCAAGCTCATACAGTATACAGTAAAAAGTATAGACATTTATAGCAGTAGCAATCACAACCGAGGTGTTAAGACAAAGCAAATTACGCTATAAATTAGATGCTACGAGAGACTGAACTTTTTGTAAATGATCATTGCCCTGCGAGTGTTGTGAAGAATTTTAAGGTAGGCTTGAGCACTCTGGTATAGTATAGGGAAACAATGATCAACACATGCAAAAAATACATAACTACTTGTGCGAATCAGAGCAAAAACTTGTAGCGATTGTAATGGAAAAATCTTGATGCATGCACAGCTTGCACAGTTGGATGAGGCTGGTTATAAATAGTTTGCACAGTACAATACAGTGCTAATGACAATTTGCAGTCAAGAAATAAGGAGTGCAGCAGGCAGGTTTACAATCAATCTAGGATTAAAGGAATGCAAAGTAAGGTAATTATCAGGAAAAAGCACCAAGCCATTACAACTCTAGAACTTGAAAAGGTTAAAGATTTTGAATAGGGCAGTGGACAGGAATGGTGCCCAACCACTTGGATGGTTGGGGATTGAACGCCAACCTGCAAGAAGCGAGACTGCCGCTCTACCACCCAGAGCAAGCAATGGTTGGGGCATCAGATTTAAAAAGGAAAAACATTATCAAGAGGAAAATTGTCAGTAAAAAATTGAGTACATATGAGTGTGTGGAGCCATTTAAAATTAAATTGGACACTTTCTTAATTTATATCTGTTTCAAATCTACAAAGGGTGATGAAACAGGTCTATATTGGAGGAGTATACTTGAAAATACTTTAGCACTGAGGAGTGAGGCAAGTGTGCCAGGGACAAAGTTAACAAGAATAGATTGTCAGCAATTGTGTGCACCAATACAGATGGTGCACACAGCCATGTGTACAATTGTTGGCAAATCACAAACTAAGAGCCTTAAAAATTCCTTTAACAATCTGAGAGTTATTACAGCTAAAAATGCATGCTTTACACAACAGATGTTTTTTTTTTTGGTTTCATGACGTGTTTTGCAAGAATTTTATCATCAAATCAAGAACTATAAAGTGAGGCCAAGTGAAGTTCGACCTTTTATACTGTTGGATAACGTGCCTGCTTAAAGCAATATTAATGCCTTACCTTGAGGTACCTTGAGGTGCTTCCGGGGCTTGGCATTAATATTAACTTAACTTCAAATGATGAATTTTTTTTTTTTATGTATGACACTACCTCCTAATATCACAACTCTCATCCAGCCCATGGATCAATGCATTATCTGTGCCACAAAGAGGAACACTAAAATGATGCAGAATGAAATTATAGTGGTTTTTAACTCTCGAAGATGATGATGAAGTAGGTGTGGATACAAGAGCACCAAAAAGACATGAAAATTAGAAAATATTCGATCAAGGAAAAATATACAAGTGGACAAGCGTGGGGGAATGAAGGCAGCCACGTTGAAAAATTTGTGGAAGAACCTACTCAGTTCCAGTTGATGAAACTGAAGATGTTTTATACAAGCTTTGAAGGATTTATTAACAAGATCCCTAGCATTTTCTGACAAGCTGGTGAAAACTTAGACAGGATGTAGTCGAGTGGTTAGAACGAGATGCTGATGACCCGAGTGATGCTGATGTGTGCCGAGTGAAGATTCTCCAGTCCATTACCAGTGTGGTAGAGGAAGACGAAGAGGAAAAAGCAACACTAAATTCAACTACTACAGTCAACTAAATTCTGCGATCATATGACCTGTTGATAAATTATTAATGTATCCAACTGTGATACTCACAAAATTGGAAGTTCATATCATTATTTAAGACTGACCAATGAGCTGATCATAAAAAATGAAAATGAAAAAATGAGACAAGTCAAAATCAATTCAGATTTGGTAAGATCAGAAAGCGAAAGTCCTTCAAACCAGCACAGCCTCAGCAGCTGACAAAGCTGGCTTTACCAAGCACAATAATATTAGGTGTAAAATTTTAGGTGCTCATTCTGTAACTACACACAAAAAATTAATAACAAATCAAACCAAAAACAAAAAAAAACAAAAAATACAAAAATATAAAAAATACAATACAGTACATAGAAGACTGTGCATTCAACCTCAATGACAGGTCAGGCAAGTGTGCCATAATGTTTAGAAATGCACTATTCCTCAACCTTACGACAATAAGAGTCGTAAGTACTGAAGCTCAAATCAAGAGAAGTGGGAGCCATAGTTAGCAGCAACCAGAGGCTAAGACAGCAATGCATTAAAGCACGAAATAAAGAAAATTGGGTGCTGGGATATAAAACCACATGTATTTATGCTGACAGTGTCAGCATAAAACACTTATATTATCCTTTATCTTTATCACAGGTTAGACCCAACTTGGACTACGTTGTACCAGTCTGGTTGGCACACTACAGGACACAGACCGACTCTTGAGAAGAGAGAGAGATTGAAGACAAGGCCAATACCTGTATCAGACTTTTCCTATGAAGGCAGATTGAAGAGCCTCAGTCTGCATGGAGAGATGCAGAACAAGGTTGTATTATGATAGAGGTGTTCAAATTAATTAAGGACACAAACAAGGGGGAATATAAACAGGTTCTATAACTGTCAAACAGCAATAAAGTCTACAGGCTATTGGGAAAATATTACTTTAGGAATGATACAGGGAAGTACTGATTTGGAAATAGGGATGTAGACAAATTGAATGGACTGCCAGCTAGCATTATTAAGAAACTGTTTAACAGATTTCAAGAAAAGATTAGATATGTATATGGGTGAGAGGGAGCAAATTTAAATGGAACTAGCCTTCAATGTGCAGTGCTCCCTAATTATAAAGTTTAAACTGAGGATTAATATATTCATTCAAGTGAGAGCGAGGAGTGAGATATACCTACATTTTGCATACACATGGTAACACCTCTTTTGGAAAGTAAAAAATTGAAAATCTAACACATCTACATCTACTATCATAGTCAGTGTAAGATGCATTACAGCATATATAATGTGTGTGGTGCACTACATGATGCCCTTACCACATGCCCTGGTGATGGAATCTGGTCAGGTGACCACCTGTTACTACTGTACAGTACTTTATTTAACCCCCTGCATTGCTCATACATTATCTCTTGTTGATGGGGGGGGGGGGTACACCCACCAAGAAAACTCTTCAGGTATAGGGAATGATTCAAAACTCCTGCGTGTACACAGGGCTCACATCCTGTTTCTCAGGACTCCAGTAAACAGACACCATCTGGAAAAAACTTATGTACAACCCTCCTGGCTGCAGTCTCACTACTGCCAGAGTGACTAAGGCTGGTGCATGTAGCAGGAGCTCGCAGGAGCTCATGCAGGTCGGGGCCGCAGTACCATTTAATAATGATGAATAATATAAGTAACTGCACTTATTTTATGATTATAGCATCACATACGATACTGACTGCAATAAAAATGATGTACTGTACAGAGCAAGTACCCTTTGATCATGTACATAATATCTAAGTCATCTGTAGAGTTCAAGATAGATAGGTATCGAGCGAACATTGCGTGACCTAGAAGTGCCGCTATGAATAATCTAAGTGTGATGCCCGGGATTCAGTCGGCACAGTGCTAGTTGTGATGTTCACAGCAGGAGGCAGACATTCGCAGAACACAACCCAGGTTTTGTGCATCTACACATTCATCCAACATGACCTCATGTTCCTTTAGAAAATAATCTTGTGGAAAATGATTCATATTCATGATTTAGTGACAGTAACCTGATAATACAGCAGTAGTGTTATGGCCAGATTTAACAATATGCATCATATACTAAATGGCATTTTTCTGCATCAGGGGACATCATCTGCAGCCATCTTCTGGTTGTAGTGTATGGCTCTATACCAGGAATGGCCAAACCGTGGCTCTCTGACCTTCAATATGTGGCTCAAGAAAAATGATAGAGAATTCAAATATTGTAGACATTTTGACCTGAATTCAGAGTAAGAAATCTGCAGCTACATAAAAGCGTTCCAATATCTACAAAAGGGTGTCAGTATAAGTTAAACGAGTCAAAATCATCAATAAATAGTAAACAGTGTTAGAGCCAAATAACAAAACTTTAGCCACTAATACTGTAGCACAAACACCACCTTCACACCACGCTACAGAGGCACCTCTATCAGATCAGCCGATGTTGCAGTCAAAATGCAAAATTATTTAAACAATTCTATTGTATTCAGCTTAGCTCCTGACAAATCAATATACAGTACAAGACAACCCACAACTGGCAATGTTGTTGTTGTTTTCACTCAATATAAATGTGAAAGAAGAGATGTTGGACTTAGTGGCATTTAAAATAAACTCGTGGTGAAGACAGTAAAAATGAGCTTGACGGAACCTTAATAAATGCCAATGTTCCACTGAATAAACTTGTCAGTGCTGCAACAGATAGAGCACCTCCAACAGTTTAAAAAAGTGCATAAATATTATTGAATAATAATATGAATAATATGAGGTGAATAAATATTATTGCATTTAATATGCATTTTTTAAATTATATAAAATTGTTGTACAAAAGGTATATGTAACAACAAAAATGTAAGTAAATTTTGTTCATGTCTTGAGGCTCTCAAACTTCGGAGCTTTATCATTTGTGGATCTTACAAAAAGCGAATTTGGCCACTCTTGCTGTATACTATGCTAAGATTTCATTACCATACCCACCAGAATTACTTTGTGATTTGTTATGGTTAATAAAAATATATATAACTATATATGATGTGCATAAAGTGTAACAAAAGCAAAAACCTATATTTTATTCTTCAAAGAACATAATATTTTCCCCATATTAGTGAAATCTGTGCGTACCTACGATACAAATAACATTGCCACCCCAATGCATCACTGCACATAAAAAACAAGGCATTACAAATAAAAATACAAAGAAAAGAAAATAACCCCATTGCATGTACTAACAACTTGGTGCAAAATGTGTGTGCGCCAAGGCTGACCTTGGATCATGGCTACAAGAGAACAGCATAACTGGCCAGACCAGGTTAATGGTTCGTTACGGTGTACAAAAATGTGGATAGCTATATATAACTATACTGTATGTGTATAGAGTATAGTGAAATGACAGCAAAAACCACTTATTATTCTAGGAAAATAAATATTACACATGTAACTAAAAAAGTGCACTGTATTTCTGAGCATAGCAATGTCCCACAAATTTAATTACAGTACTGTATATAAATTCTTCAAATTACACACTATTGAATAATATTATTGCAAACACTAGAGAAAAAACAAATCAGAAACATTGAAATACTGTATTTTAAAATGTCTGTGGCAAACTCCAAACCCTTGGAGGCACGAGGTAAGCATAAACGGGTGAATGCTTGCTCGGCGCCTGTGAATTTGGGAAATTTCCTCGCTCCATCAAGACCAAACAAGGTCACATACAATATTTTTTTTTGTTAGTTTCTTGTGATCAGAAAACGCACTTCAACAATATCGGAAAGAACAAATTTGGGAGGAGGAGGGGTGGGAGATGAATAATTTTTTTACATGCACCACAGGGCTGTTATATTAAATGGATGTACAGTACATGAATTAAGGGCAATGATGAAATGCACACGTACAGTGTAGATCTTGTTCCTGGTATAGACACAAAATGACTATTCCAGAAAAAAAACAAAAACATAAACCAAAACAAATATGGGACACCTGGCAACATCCGACTGCCCACAGCAGAATATTCACTAGCCACCCACAGTGCAACTACCTTCAACAGACAGCAAATACATTTTTCAGTGAACCCCTGGAGAACTACAGTCAAGCGTGCACCTAGATTCAAGGTCGAGTCAGGAATCAAGTGACCATACAGACAGCCTTGCTACTGACTAGCGAGGCCTCAATAAGCCTAAAAGGTTTCCTGTCCAACAATGTGGCAACAGTGAACAATGGTGAAAAATTTGATACAATAAAATCGTTGATAATTTAGGATATATCCAGCCCAGTTAGTATTTTTACTGAGGTTGCACTGTATGGTATTCACAAATTTGATTTAACATTTAATTTTCCCAGATTTATTGTCTGGTAGACCTACCTCATACTTGTGTAATTTTATAACAATGAATTCTTGAAGAATAGTAATAATTATTAACCGTCTGGTACAATACAGTGAGACAATATTATGTTATTTGCCAAAGATGCAGGGTTGGGTTATTTGTAATCATCCATGTTATTAGAACTTATTCCCTGCATAAATATAGAATTATTAAAAAGGTCTGGCTAGCGGAGAAATTACGTGATTTACGGCAAGAATCAATTTACAAAGGTAAACCTCGTGTATGATTTACATCTATATAAAGTGTGAAAACATTACTTTTCATACATAATTTATAAGATCATATTTTCAGCCACATTATTGTGACTCATCAGTTGCATAATTAATAATATGGCTTCATTACTCTGATGGGCCCCTTAAGTCACAGTATCCCACATCTACAGCTAGGCAGGGAGCAACTTAAGTGGCTGGATAACCTAATACTAGTACAGTTCTATGCATTCACTGGGAAACAAGAACCCAAGTCCTTAATACAGAGGCAGCATACCGAATTCAGTATTTGCACCAGCTGGTGAGACCACTGCATGGTGAAAATACTCGCTACACTATTTAGTAAACAAAATAATCCCAATTACAGTCCCTTCTATGCATGTGCATATGGCAAAAATGTTCCTTAATGAATGAACTGGTTTAATAAATGTTTGATAAATACCAATGTTCACTTCATGAAGTAAACTGTTTATTCTTATTAATTTATCTATTTACAGTGTATAGGGAAGTAATATTCACTAGTCGATTACTGAATTTAAATCACGAACTAAACCACAAAATATTTAACATACAAATGAAAGCCTATGTTGCATAAAATGAAACCTGTAAGTATTCTAGAAGCTTCCTTTATAAGAGGGGGTTAGGCTTCATGTGTTTCATTTGTACAGTACTTTGGAGGAAACAAATGCAACACACAAATGTTACATATTATCTCAAGCAGCACGTGAAGTACTTTCTAGCATCAAACTCTTCTCATCTCAAGGTAAACATATATGCACTAAGAAACGTTGATCGATCGCAATGTTGCAGGCTTTCATTCCTTTACGGCCTATAACCTAACGCAAGTATCTACAGCCTGCACACTACTTAGAAACACACAACTAGTACTTACTCATTAACAGTGGGCGACTCCTCGATGATCACTACATCGTCATCGGAATTATAGGACAAATCATTTTCCAAATCCATTTGTTGTGGTTCAGCCATCTTTGCACTGGAGGCGAAGGCTCAGCAACTAGCGAGTCCAACGTGGCGACAGAAGGGCTGGGCTCACCTGGCAACGTATGCGAGTCTACGTGCATCACCAAAACATTGCGCTGGGTGTGTAGGCTCCTAAACTAGATTTTGCTTCAAGTCGTCATCAGAGCCGAGGTCATATGTGTACTAGAACGAGTTTATACACTTAACCAAAACATTGAGCTGGATGTGCAGGCTCGTAAACTAGTAAATATTATCTGCCATAATAGGGAGCTAGCTCATCTGATTTCAAGAGCGAGTTTATCCGCCTAGTATGAAGCATTCAAGTTCTCAGCTGATCCGTCTCATTCATTATTTGATTCATACAGTACGTAATTATTTATTTATAAATTTATCACGTGTTTAAGTACAAAACATTCACATTCATTCAGTGAGTACAAATTAATCACGTGTTTATTTTCGTGATATACACACATTTATAAATTTATATACAAGAAGGTACATTGGGTTTGTGAGGATACATAGCATGTTATTTACAATCTTTTAAAGCCACTAGTAAGCTCAGCGTTTCGGGTAATTTAATAATTGTCGTTAGTGGCGTTCCGTCTTTCTAGTATTTTTTTTTTTTTCATGTAACGCTTTGAAACTACTGACGGTTTTTGCCTCCACGTTCTCACTCAACTTGTTCCAATCATCTGTTTGTAAAACCGAGCTCTCTAATAATGCTTCTTCGGTAACATTGTTTCGTTAGTTTGAACCTATGTCCACTTGTTCTTGAAGTTGCAGTTTTCAAAAATTCTTTGTCAATTTTGATGATCGCTTTGTGGGGAGTGGTCATAGTCCCTATTTTTCTTCTATCTTCTTTAGCTTTGGGATATTGAACTCTACTAACCGGTCCATAGAATTACCCAAGTCTACTCAAATCCTGCTAGCATTCAAGTTCAAGTTCAAGTTCAAGTATGTTTATTGAGATAAGCAATAAATACATCTCAAAGGGATAGAGTAGCTTAGGCTATTTCTACCCCCTCTACTTCAAGTCCCTCAAGGGGCGCACAAATTCAGTGAGTACAAATAGACAAATAACATTACAAGAATCCCATTTAACATTGCAGGTTTATATAGTAAGCACAGCATATAATAGTTACACTCGGGGCAAAATAATTGTAGCTCCTAAGTATACTGTCTATCATACCATTATCACACATCCAAACAATTTGATGTGGTACACTATTTATTTCCTTATTTCTATAGTTTTCAATAAGTTGACACTCTAATACATAATGTTCTAAGGTGCGTGCGGCATACTACATAATTTACACTCCTTATCTTTTTCACTGACATCAACACCGTATTGCCAGATATATTTATATCCTAATCTTAATCTCATGTAAATTGAATCCTTCCAAGTAGACTTTCCTTTACCATAAGTGAAGGACGAATTTGTATTTATTATTGAATAATTCTTAAGTGTGTTACTCCTGTCCACCATTGCCATTCTCTTTACCATTTCTTCACCCTCCTGGATCATCTTGACTCTTGTTTTTATTTGTTTCAAGGTTAACTGACATACAACATCAACAAGAGTTTTTTCAGTGGCTCTCTTTGCTATGTCATCAACTACCTCATTCAACAGTATTCCCACATGTGAAGGGATCCACATGAATCTTACTTTATACCCAGTTTTTTCTAGTCTCTTAACATTCTCTCTACACTCTATCACAATATTCTGATATACTGGGCGTCTGCTATTTAAAGACTCTAACGCTCCTCTGCTGTCAATAAAGAAGCAAGCATTTTTACCACATTTGACTACTTCCTGTAATCCTGCTAATACTCCTTGGAGTTCAGCCTGCGTTGAAGAGACATTGTCAGTTAAGCGGCGTCCAATAACAGTATCTACAGTGCCGATGTCAGTGTACTCCCTGATCAAGACTCCACATCCTGCCTTCCCATCCCTAGCTACTGACCGATCACAATATACATGTAGAGTGTTTTCTGTAGGCAGTTTTCTAATTATACAATCATATGTTGCCCTCAACTCTCCTATTTCATACATACTTTTTTTCTTATGCAAGGGAGTAATTACTACATCTACATTACAATCCTCCCATGGTGGTGTAAATTTTCTCTTGGGCACAGCAATACACTCTGTAATAACATCATACTTTATAACATTTTAACATAATTTATTCATATACAGTACTGTATACTCTCTTCATCATACACTGTTCACTACTTCCCACCTTTTGAACCGAGAGGATTAATTCATTAGCTCCCCCCACCTCTCATTAATCTAATGGCAGAGGCTACATTTATCTCTTCAATTCTATCCCCAATACTCTGCAGATTCAACTCCATCCTCATTATCTCAATCATAGCATTTCTTGGGCATCCTAAGATAATTCTCATGGCTTCATTTTGTACCTTCTCCAACTTGCCCATCCTACCTTTACCAAAACAAGAAATGACAGGTGCAGCATAATCAATAAGAGGTCTTACAGTACTCAAGTATATCATTCGTAGCACAGGGACTCCCACTCCCTTTCCACAGCATGCCAAGGCCTTCAGAGGTTGTAATCTCTTCCGACATTGACCCAACAGTCTGTTCATCTCAGCTTCCAAACTCTCATGGGTATATCCAACGTATATGCCTAAATATTTATATATATTAACTCTCTCTCTATTTTTACTGTTTATTTTCAATATACTGTAATGGGCCTCCGACTTCTACATTCAAACTTAGTTTTGTTTTCATTAACCACCAGTCCCCCTGCTAGCATTACGTAAGTAATGAAGAAATATGGTACTGTACACAGTATTTACTCACTATAATGTTGGTGCTGAATGCAGAACATGATCAAACTAATTTTACCTCTGAAATAATCTAATTTCATAACGAAATTAGAAGTAAATATGTAGCAGGTGACGCCATCGGAAGTCAAAGGTCCAAGCGACAATGTTATGGAGTGACTTGTCCAAGATATATGATCGCCTGGAGTGTGTTTGCTGCCATATCAGCCTCCTGTACAGAGGGATTCAGTCGTCGCACTTTGCTCAAATTGTCGCAAATTTAATTGGTGATATTAACAAGTAGAATGCGTATTTATAATACAGTAATATCTTTCATAAACAGCCATGAAATATTCTAATATTTATTAAAAAAAAATGTGTCTGGAAGTTAAATCGACTCCATAGGACAATAATTTTGTTATATAGATACTAACGTTATTCATTGGTATGCGTTCGCTACTTAAACTACTCATGTCCTTTTCGTTCATAGAACACCGAACCCTACACACTCTGATATATTGCTTAATTAACAGAGATTCACAAATAAGATTATATTTGTATATGTTATCAGAAAGGCAGAGATAAAATAGTTTTTGTGAATACATCAGAGATTATACCTTATTAGATAGATAGGGTGGTTATAGATAGGAGCTGCCTCGTATGGGCCAATAGGCCTTCTGCAGTTACCTTTGTTCTTATGTCTTATGTTCTTATGTTCTTAACTGATAATGTCTCTTCAATGCAGGCTGAACTCCGAGATGTATTAGCAGGATTGCAGGAAGTAGTCAGATGTGGTAAATATGCCTGCTTCTTTATTGACAGTAGAGGAGCATTAGTCTTTAAATAGCAGACGCCCAGTTTACCAGAATATTGTGATTGTGTAGCGAGAATGTTAAGAAATTAGAAAAAACTGGGTATAAAGTAAGATTCATGTGGATCCCTTCACATGTGGGAATACTGTAGAATGAGGTAGTTGAAGTAGTGAAGAGAGCCACGGAAAAAACTCTTGTTGATGTTGTTTGTCAGATAACTTTGAAACAAATAATCAAGATGATCCAAGAGGGTGAAGAAATGGTAAAGAGAGTGGCAATGGTGGACAGTAGTAACACACTTAAGAATTATTCAATAATAAATACAAATTCGTCCTTCACCTATGGTAGAGGAAAGTCTACTTGGAAGGATTCAATTTACATGAGATTAAGATTAGGATATAAATATATCTGGCAGTACGGTATTGATAGCAGTGAAAATGATAAGTTATGTAAATTATGTAGTATGCCACACACCCACACCTCGGAACATTATGTATTAGTGTCAACTTATTGATAACTATAGAAATAAGGAAATAAGTAGTATACCACATCAAATTGTTTGGATGTGTGAAAATGGTATGATAGACAGTATACAGTACAGTACTTAGGAGATACAAAAATTTTGCACCAAGAGTGTAACGCTTATATGCTGTGTTTACTATATTAACCTACAATGTTAAATGGGATTCTTGTACTGTGATTTGTGTATTTGTTCTCACTGAATTTGTGCACCCCTTGAGGGACTTGAAGTAGAGGGGGGGTAGACATAGCCTAGGGTATGTTACCCCTAGCAGTGTATGCATAAATTTGTATATGAAATTGTATATGAGATTTGTGTACACTGTACAGGTTCCTGAGCCTATTGGGCTCTATCATATCTACATTTGAAACTATGTACTGTATGTAGTCTGCATCCACCACATCACTGCTTAGTGCATTCCATTTGTTAACTACCCTGACACTGAAAACGTTCTTTCTAATGTCTCTGTGGTTTGTTTGAGTACTAAGTTTCCACCTGTGTTCCCTTGTTCATGTTTTGCCCATGGGGCCCATGAACATGGGTCATCTTCAGTGTCACTGGCTACTGGAGATTGCTTAAATTTGAGACTTGTCTTTGATAACACAGTAGCCAGCTTCCTGTCGCTATTGAGGACAGTAGAGAGATAGTGGCCCCTCAGGTAAATTTAGGTAAAAACACATTCTAAGCAAAATGAAAGATACCATTCCTGCTCTGTTTTCTCCGCCTTCTGTGGGCAAAGTTTAGAGTGTAATTTTAAGTTCAACTTGTCACACGATAGATATTTACCGGTAGATCCTGACTATAAAGAGATTTTGCTATCCATTTTTTCTCAATTTTATTATATGTTTTCTCTTCTCAGTGGTTATCTCAAGCTTTATATTTGGAGTAATGAGTTGTCTGTTTGTCTTCTGATCAACTATTTTTAATGAAAATTTTCTCAATGAACAGCTGAAATTGCCCACAGAATGCACAGTAGATCTAAACGTAGCATGAGAATACAGTGGGGCCTCGATTTACGATGGTAATCCGTTCCCAGAGACGGCTCGTAAGTCGAAGCGATTTTTCCCATAAGAAATAAAGAGAATTGAATTAATCCGTTCCCCACCCTCCAAAATATTAACTTACAAATACATTTTATACTGAATACAATTTTTTTCTCTAACTACAATTCAGTACATATGTTTATCTTACCTTTATGGAGGACTCTTGATGGCGTATGGAAGATGGTGAGGGGTGGGGAAGAAGGAGAGTGTTACTGTTTGGAAGGAGAGTCCCCTTCCATTATAACATCAGGCAGTGAGGACGTCTCTGGGGTACACACACTGGCACGTTTTGCCTGCATATCACTAGGACCTGCTTCTGGCTCACTGCTTGATTTTCTCGCTAGAAATCGTTCAATTGAAGATTGTTTTTCCCTTCTTTCCAACACTTGTCTGTAGTGAGGCATCACATTGTCATTAAAAAGATCAATGCAAAGGGCTGTTACAGCTTTATCTGGGTGATTCTTTTCAGCAAAACTTTGCAGTCCTTCCAATACTGCACACATTATCTTAATTAATGAGGAAGGGACATCCTCTAATGCCGCCTCCTCCTCCTCTGAAGATTTATTGTACTGCCTAGCTAGTTCAACAACACTAGTACCATTTTCATGTTTACATATGACGTCTTGTTTTTCCTCTATGGTCATTCTTACATGTCTTTTCATATGTTGAACCTTACCACTGACTTTCCTGGGACCCATGGCATGATGTATAATAATAAGTCTTATGTTCAAAAAGCAAAAAATCACCACAAAAACAGAATTTCTTATAGGCGTGATCGTCACTAATTGGGCAGCTCTAGTAAATTGAGGCAGGTCGGCCTGCGTGACCAAGAACCACACGCTCGGTCGACCCAAACATGTACCAACAAATATCGTTAGTCGACGACACTATCGTAAGTCGAGTCACATTTTTTTATCAAATTTACATCGTAACTCAAAATTATCGTAAGTCGGGGCAATCGTAAGTCGAGGTGCCACTGTACAGCAGACTGGAGAAGCATGGGTTGGCTGCAGGGTACTAGTGAACATAAAAGTAACACCTTACTAAACCCACCTCAACCCTACTCAAAGGTAGTAATGCTTCATGCAGGTACTAGTATATGATGGAGGACAGTGGAACAGGTTTGTATAGCATATTGAGACTAAACTACGACTTGGGAGGCTCTTGGTAAGATCTAATGTTCATAAATGGGGAAACTTAAGTATAGATCATATTCTCAGAGTGAATAATTGTTTCCCCTCTTTTTTTCTTTTTTTTAGATGTGTGAAGTTGCTGAGGCATTCATTTCTGCCTCGTGCATTTCTCGTGTCAACGGCATCAGAACAAAATGCAGTTGACATGAAAAAGTTAAGAGCATTAATAAACTTGTTTACAATATAGTACAGTACTTCATCCACTTGTATTACTGTACAGTACTTTAATTGTTTTGTAAATTTTCAGAATATGTGATGGCAGTCGATAGCCAGATGTGTGGATACCCAAAAGCCAGGTGGTGCTGGTTTTAAAATGCAAATCCTCTGAAGCTGAAAGTGCCAGCACTCCCAAGAGGGGTCAAAGTCACTCAGAAGATAATAAAATCAAAGGAATTTTGAATACTTTGGGTTAAAGCTTTGCATGTTTTGTTTTTTTAATTTGCAATTAAATTTTTGTTATAAGATGAAATATTATTATGTGTATTTTTTATGTGTGCATTTTCATAGTATAAAACCCATTAGTGTAATGATAATTTAATTTTGATGTGAATTTTTATTTTCAGAACTTGTTGTATCATGTCTGTGTGTGAAAAATTTCTAGATATTTGATATAACTTTAAATTAAATGAAGGTATAGGTTGTTCAGATTGGTTTACATGAGATAAATATTTGGAAAGAATTCATGGTACAGTATACAGTGCAGTACTGTAAAAATATGGATAAAACACCAATTCTGCAGAATTGAAAGGCATTAGGAGGTTTGCTTGTTGGCTGTAGGTTTATAATGGATCCTCCAAAATTGAGTTTATATTGCTCCAATCATATCCACAGATTTAAAATTTCATTGAAACACTAGAAGCGTGTCCGCAGGATAGCGAGTAAGTTTGTTCCCGATGTCTCGCCGGTCCTTCACCTCCATGGTACTTTTGTGGCGGGCACGTTGCAGGTCACTACCTAACTGGGTTTCCACTTTTCTTCTGTTAGCTCTGGTTCTCATCTTTCTCAATCTTTCCTTCTTCGTTAACCTGCCCTTGAATCTCGTCCTTTAGATTTCTGCACTCATTTCTAACTTCCCTATAACGATCCCTTATCTCTCTATCTCTGAACCTCGGTCTGCCCTGGTCCTCTGCGGTTCTACGGCAGCAGGCTCCGATGGCATTCATTATGAGATGCTTCGCCATCTCCCTCCGTGCACGTCTCAGTATTTACTGAGTCTGTACAATCGGATCTGGGAGTCGTCGTCAGTCCCTGAGGACTGGCTCGATGCCGTTGTCCTTCCTGTTCGAAAACCAGGGTCTCTGGGGACATCCCCTAAGGACTTTCGCCCTATTGCCCTCACGAGTTGTGTCTGCAAACTTTTTGAACGTATGGTTAACGTTCGTCTGATGTGGTTCTTGGAACACCATCACCATCTCTCCCCTTCTCAATTTGGTTTCCACAAGTGCCTCAGCACAACAGATGTCCTTGCGAACTTGGAAGTCTATATTCGTACTGCTTTTGCTGCGAAGACCTCCGTTGTTGCCGTCCTTTTTGACCTGGAAAAGGCTTACGACACCACTTGGCGATATCATGTGCTGTCCCAACTTCATTCTTTTGGCCTTCATGATAATCTCCCTCTCTTTCTCCAAAGTTTCCTCTCTCGTCGTTTCTTTCAGGTGAGGCTTGGTACCACTCTCTCTGCCTCTTTTCAGCAATACAAAGGTGTGCCCCAAGGTAGTGTTCTGAGCACTACTCTTTTTCTGGTTGCCCTCAATGATCTTCTTTCCTCTCTTCCTTCTGGCGTCTTCTCTGCTCTCTATGTCGACGATCTTACCCTTTGTGGTCGGGGTGATGATTCGCCTCTCCTTCAACGCCGGCTTCAACTTGTGATTGATGCCGTGTTGTCTTGGGCCACCGATCATGGCTTCAGGTTCTCTACGTCTAAGACTTGTGCGATGACTTTTATTCGGAAGCGTGTCATTCTTTGTCCTTCTTTGTCGCTTTATGGTCGCCCCATTGTATACAAGGATTCCGCTAAGCTTTTGGGGTTGATTTTTGACACTCGTTTGTCTTGGTCGCTCCATATCTCTTACCTCCAAGTTGAATGCTCTAAGGTCCTTACCCTCCTTCAGGTGTTGTCCCATACTTCTTGGGGAGCGGATAGGCACACTATCCTCGCTTTACATTTCTCTCTAGTCCTTTCTAAACTCGATTATGGTTGCCCTGCTTACTTGTCTGCTTCTCCTACTCTTTGCCGTCTTGATGCTTTGCACCATACTGGATTGCGCCTCAGTTCTGGTGTCTTTCTTTCGACTCCCATCCTCAGCTTGTACGTTGACACTGGCTTCCTATCTCTCCAGGATCGCCGTGATTGCTACTGTCTTCTCTATCTTGCAAGGTCCTTGCAACATCCTTCCTCTCGCCTCTGTTGTGCTTTAACTTTTACCCCCTCCTATGGTTCCTGTTCCTCTTCACCACCTCCCTCTTTCTGTCCGGTTATCTCGCTTACAGGATTCTCTTTCAGTTCATAGTTCCCATATTTCTCCTCGTGTTGTTCCTTCTTGCCCCCGTGGAGAGTCCCCCTTCCGCAGTTTTGTACAGTACTTCCTTAACCTGCATCACTAAAGCTTTTACCCCTCCTACGGTTCTGAAACACCTTTTCCTCGAGCACTTTTCTTGACACTCGCGCTCCGTTTCCATCTTCACCGATGGGTCTAAGTCTGCGGACGGTGTGGGCTACTCTGTTGTTTTTCCTGACAGCACTTATATGTGTCGCTTATCTCTGGAGACTATCATCTTCACAGCGGAACTTTATGCTATTCTCTTCGTCTCCTGCTTTCTTGTTGTTAATCTTCCTTTGTAGTTGTCGTTGACTCTTGTAGTGCCCTCATGGCTCTCGGGTCCTTTAATCTGGTTCATCCAGTGGTTGTCGAGGTACAGCATTGGCTGTTTCTTATTCACAATAAATTTATGTCTGTTGAGTTCTGCTGGGTTCTCAGGCATATTGGCGTTTCTTTAAATGAGCGTGTGGATGCTGCCGGTAGGGAAGCTGTCTGCTCTTGTCCCATCTCTCGTAAAAGTATTCCTTATTCCGACTTTTACACAGTTATTCATTCCTCCATCCTTACCCATTGCCAGGCTTGTTGGTCTTCTGTTACTGATAACAAACTGCATACTCTTAAGAGTTGTGTGCCCTCGTGGTCGTCGTCCTACCACTGTAACCAGCGATGGGAGTATTGGAGTGAGTATTGGCCATACTCACTTAACTCATGGTCACTAATTGGAGCGCCGCTCTGCTCCTTATTGTCCAAATTGCATTGTTCCTCTTACAGTCGTGCATATCCTTGTTGAATGTCCTGACTTCCGGGATGGTTGTGTGTCTTGTTTTCCGACCATCTCCCGCGATCGCTTGTCCCTCGATAGAATTCTTGGTTAATCGGATACTTTTGATATCATTCGCCTTATGCGTTTCTGTTCTCGTATTGGCATCCTTGGTGATATTTAGCGCTCTCTGATTATTCCACACATTTGATGGTGCTACATAGCCTTCCCAGTTTAGTGCCTTCTTTTGATAATAACTTACTTCATTGAAACACACACTTTTTTTTTTTATTTTAAACTAGCTGTACTCGGCCATGCGATGCTGTGGCTCAGCAAGGCATGTGCGTTGCTGTGCAACAGCAACCTTTCCCTGTCTCTTAGTCCTCCCCATCATTCCCCCCTTCCCTGTCCCCCTAGTCCTCCCAACCATTCCTTACTACCCTGTTCCTTTGTCCTCCCCACCATCCTCCACTCCACCGTCCCCTCGTCCTCCTAATTGTCCCAACTCCACCTTCCCCTCGTCCTCCCTACCATTCCCCCTCCCTCGTCCTCTTGTCCTCCCCAACATCCCCACACTCCCCTGTCCTCCTCACCATTCTCCATTCCTCTCCCCTCGTTCCCTCCGTCCCCAACTCCCCATGCCCTCGTTCTCCCCACCATTCCCCACTCCCTCGTCTGATGCATTCCTAAATGGTCTGATGTTCCCATCAGAAAATTGGGAACATCAAATGATCTGATGTTTCCATCACTGAAATATAAGAAAAACAGTTAAAAAAATAAAATAGAAAACAATGAAAAAATAAAAAATAAACTATACAGTACTCGCAAAATGAATGGTATGGTAAACAACACGGCTTAATTCCAACACAATGTTACACAAAATAAATAAAAACAAAAATAAATTTATCTATGAAAATTCAATTTATCAATGAAATCAGAAACATTGAAATGGAATCGTAACATATTTAGTATAGCGTGTGTTGCACTTACATGAGACAGGTAAAAACACTTACGTGCAACAGATGGCGCTGTTTTAAAAAAAAAATGTTTTTACCTGTCATAGGTGTGGCATCTATACTTATACTCACGAAATGAACAGTATGGTAAACAACACAGCTCAATTCCAATGCAATGTCACACAAAATAATTAAATCAAATTGAAAATAAATAAAAATCTAGGAAAATTAAATTTGTCAGTGCAATTGGAAAAATTTAAATAGAATCATAACATAATTAGCATAGCATGTATTGCTTTTACGTGCAACAGATGGCGCTGTTTTTAACCAAAAATGTTTTTACCTGTCACGGGTGTGGCATCTATATTTATACTTACAAAATGAATGGTATGGTAAACAACACAGCTCGATTCTAACGCAATGTCATACAAAATCAAAATGAAAAATAAAAAAATCAATAAATCAAAATGAAAACAAATCGAAATCTATGAAAATTAAATTTATCAATGCAGTCAGAAACATTGAAATAGAATCGTAACATATTTAGGATAATGTGTGTTGCTATTACGTGCAACAGATGGCGCTGTTTTTAACAAAAAAAAAATGTTTTTACCTGTCATAGGTGTGGCATCTATATAGTAGGTATATAAAAACATGCATGTATTCGAATGGAATGTTGTGTTAAAATTTCAAAGCAATCGGTGAAGAACTTTCTGAGATTGCAGCGTGTGTTGCTCTTATGTCCAACAGATGGCGCTTTTTTTTTTTTTTAAAAAGCATGTTTTTTCCTGTCACAGGTGAGGCCTGTATATAGTAGTTATATAAAAACACACCTATTCGAATGCAACGTTGTCAAAATTTCAAAGCAATCAGTACCGAGGTTTCAAAGATTTCCGTCACATGAAAAACACAGTTTTTAAAAAAAAAAAAAAAAATCCAGTCACAGACGTGACATCTATATAGTATGTACTGTATATAAAAACCCGCTCGGATGCGAATGGAACGTTGTGTGAAAATTTCAAAACAATCGGTGAAGAACTTTTGGAGATTAGCGATTTTGAACAAGTGAACATTTACATTTTTATTTATATAGATTGTAAGATGTCGGTCAAAAAATGGATATGATTATTATCAGTACTCTACTCTACATTTAAACTGCTTTATCAAATACACTTATATTTGGGCCCCTTGGAAAATGTTGTAATTGCCACCTGAAGTTTTGTAGTCATTTCCATTTTCGGAAATGTTATCACTGTGGAGAAATGGCCGATAGACCATTGGAACATTATCTAACACAGTGCACAGTTACAAACCCAATAAGATTTCAACTAAGATTCAACAGAGCAGAAGTTGTTAAAGACATGGGGCAAAAACTTACTGAAGCGAACATAAGAGTCATAAATATTCATACTCTGCCTAAATAAAACAGAAACAAGAAAAAAGTAATACTTATTGGGCCAGCATGGTCTTAGGGCCCGTGCAGAATAAAAACAAAAAAATCTCCATATTCATCAAAGTGTCAATTCTAAATTGGTCCCAAGATCCAAATCATGATAAATTTGTATGTTTTAAAGCATTTGGTAACTGATTTGCATAACTGCATCAGAAATTTGACTTGACACACATTATGTTTGGCAATATTAAGTGTATTTTTCCCATACTAGTATGAACCATTTTGGCATCCTGTGCAAATGGCTTCTTGCCTGCATTCTTGGAGGTGTTGTAATTCAACTAATTCTCCTGTTTAGTTAGTAGTTTTCTAACTATGTGCAACATAGTACAAAGATTGGCATTCTAGCAAGTAGATAGAACTTGGTAATATTCACTTTATAGAGTCAAAAAATTAAGCTAAAAACAAACTTAAATATTCCTTGTCCTAGTATAATACACATATGTACTATATTAGGCCTCAGATATCATGTATTAGGCCTAGGAAAGTTAGTTTGTCTTTGCAACATAGGTAGAAAATAGTTTTCCGGTTTGTCAAGCTCAATACATAGTGCCGATTTCTACTTCCTAATTTTTTTGTATGTCAGTACAGTATACTGTATATACTGTCCTCATCATTACTATAAGTACTACCAAAACCGGAGGACGGGCTATGTAATTATGATATCCCTCAAGTCAACTTTTTATTAACTGCTGAAATAGTTTTGTGCTTTATAAGGACCTCTGCATGGCTTCTTTTTTTCCTTTGAGTTCTCCTATCTGCATCTCCCTGAGCTACACACCTGGAGTCCTGCAAACCAAGATACCACACTGGCTTTATCGAATCATGAGCACCTATTAGAGACGAGTACCAACATCTGATCCCCCTAGTAGAGGCAAGAGAGGATACAAGACCATCATAGTAACCAATGGGAAAAACAGAATGGTAGAGTGCAACAAAATAAGCAACTGGTTTGAAAATATTGGCTACTCTGATTTAGACTATGCACACACTTGTTGTCGAGGTCTAACTGCTAGTTAGCTCCACACCCTTGCCACAGGATGGCAGCTCCGGCAATCCAGCAGTCCAAGGCAGCACACCGTGCTGCTTTGCCAGAGCTAGAATACTGAAGCACCACAGGGAAGAGAGAAGTGTTGAAATGCAGAGATACAGAGGGAACCCATCAGAAAGAGACATTTATTTATATTCAACACTGGATTCCTAGGAATCAGGTTTTCCTCTGTACCTTCTTGAGCTATTTCACCTCAGAAAGGAAAGCAGTTGCAAGGCAGCCAAGACCAGACAAGAGCAGTAAACACAACAGACCCGTAAAGACCAGGATGGAGAACAAAACATATTGCAAGATGCAGCACCCAAACACCCCACCAGCATGTTGAAAAGCAAGGCCATAGAGGGCAGCCAAAATATATGCACAAACAAGCCCAACAATAACAAAGCCATAGTCCCACAAAAGGGCACAATCAAAACTGGGAAGGAAAAAAACACAAAGACAAACATGTGACCAACGACCAATCTCTAGGTTAAGAAACATCTGGAAAAGCTGCAGGAATAAAAGTGGCAGCAGACTTGAAAGAGAATGCACAAAGCTTCTTGAAGTGCATTGAAGCTCTCTTCTTGAAGCTTCTGAATCTTTTTCAAGTTAATTTTGAAGCTTCTTATTCTGTAAGGGATCTCCAGCCTCCCACCCGGGACAGACTGGCAGGGAAACTGGGTGCTGGGAAGTGACCCATGAACCCCATGCAAACCCCCAACCTGGGACAACTTGGTAAGGGAAGGTGTAGTCTGCCACCAAAACCAAGGCCACAATACTTGCACAGCTGATCCTCAAAACAATATATTTACAGGCCACCCTAATCAACAGACTCCATAGAGGAGCCAAAGCACATGCACAATTGAGGGCAGGACCTTAGTGGAGGAATTAACCCCCCCCCCCCTCCCCTGGGGATGAACTCCTGAACCTTCTCAAGGGAAGATGACCCTGATAGAAGGCAGGGGCAATGCAAGTGGCAAACAAAATGCAGCTCTGACCACGTGTAGCCGAGGCAAACAAGTGATCAAGACATGTAACATGTCGATATAAAAAATAAATACATGTGAAGCTAAAAAGATCAAACACAAACACAGACCTTATACAGAACAGAGTTCAATGGATGGGCAAGATAAAAGCTGGTTTGCAGAGCCAGGTAGCACCACAAGGACCATGTCATAGTGCACCAGGTGCATGAATGATTAAGCTTGCTGTCTCAGACTCCTGGGTTGTTGCTGTTGAGTAGTCTGGTGGCAAAAGTGTGCAGCTAACTAGCAGCTAGAGATGTACAAGTGTGTATATAGTTCAAATGAGGATTGTAAATGTTGTACAAGCTGTTGATTGTTTTGGTATGCTTCACCTTTCTGGTGTTTTGTTTCCTTTGTTACTGTGGTGGGTTAATACTCGAGACTCCCCTTGACTTCACTGAGGCGGCCAGATTTTGGTACTAGTCTTTGGTAGGTGCTCATGATTCAATTAGAGGCTGGTGTGGTGCCTGGGTTTAGAAGACTTCAAGTGGGTAGCTCTGGGAGATGCAGAAGTAATGCACAAGAAAGAGGCATTTCATTACATTCAATGCTAAATTTATATGTTCTGTTTTTGATAATGAGTTTATTGACTTCTGATCACATTCAGTACAGTAGCAGTGAAAAAAAATCTTTTGCCACATTTGAAAACATTTGAAAGGTTAAGTGTGGTACATTATATGCCTTGCACCCAGGGTTATGACTAGTTCTGGGTGCTATACAGTATTTGAGTTTTAGGTCTTGTATGTTATTTCAGTACATAACCTCTAATTTAATATGGAATTTAATATTCTCTTATTTTATGTTGTTGTTATTGCCTAGTAATAGAAATAAAAGTTAATTTAAATTGGTAAAAGTTTCTGACATCATTGGATCAAGTAGTACTTAATGGTACTGTATTGCATAGTGAAACATTACGGAGCATAATTATTTATATAATTGTGCGACATACAGTAATACAAAATATTAAATGTCTTAATATTTACAGATTGGAAGTTAGATGAACTCAAGGACTGTAGATAAGGTGAGAATGCTTACAGAGTTGAGTAAGTAATTATCAGAAGACATATCCAAGCCTGGTAGACTATTTAGCACCACACAGTTGAGTGATCAGGTTTTTATTGAGTGATAGGGAAGGTAGAGGCGAGTTGTTTAAATGTGGCTAGGCAAGTGGACAGGAAAGTTGAATGAACAGTGTCAAAATGAAAAGGCTTAGAAGAGTAGAGACAGAAATTGAAGCATATGGGTTGCGTTATGTACATAGTTTTGGAAGAGATAAGTATTTAAAAAGGTTATACAGGAAAGGCTTGAGAGAATATTTGTTATAGTGGAAAATGATTTAGCAATAAAACAGGCTTGTGATAATCTGGAGTTTTTAGGTTACTGCTTTAAGAAACAGACTGGAAATGGTAAAAAATGACACTTGTTCAGTACCTTTCAGCATTATTTATTTATATCTATTTGAGGGAACCATACACACCAACACTTAATAACTTGTGCTAGACATACATTGAGTAGTGCTTTAATATAGACTTGGTTTTTGACAAACTGCCACTAGCCTTGTCGATTGCTGCATTCTATACAATGTCCAAATTTCCCCTCATTATTGAGCTCGTTACCATAGCAACTCTAATACCATGAGAAACTACACCCCTTCCCCCTTCAATCCACCTGGAAAGATATCTAGGTATTTGTAATGATCAGAGAGCATATTAGTAATGCTTCATATTTCAGTAATAGTCTATATATAAACTGGCAAATGAACCATTGTCATGGACAGATCTTATTCTCAAGTTATAACATTATTGTATTTTAAATCATTGGTTTAAAATACTGTATAAAAGTATATACTAATAATGTTTTCTTTGAAGAATTTGGTTCACTGTAAATGGAATTTTCAGGCACACTAAAATAATTTTCAAACTCTATATTTTACATTGTCAGTAATACACTGTATTAATGTAACCAAATGTAATGAAACCTAAAGTAACCTAAACCTAAAATATCCATGGTTAGAGAGTAGATAATAGTACTAATTATGTAGTCATTCTCAAACCAGTCCCATGAGGACAAGTTGCTTTATTAGTCTACCATTGTCTTTGGTTAGACCACATCAGAACATTCCACAGCCTTTTAATTTATTTTAAGGTCTTATAATATTTAACAAGAGTCCAACCACTTGGGCTGGATGATAGAGCGAGTCTCGCTTCATTCGTGTCTGAGTTCAACCCCCGACCGTCCAAGTGGTTGGGCACCATTTCTTTCCCCTGTCCATTCCCAAATCCTTATCCTGACCCCCTTCCCAGTGCTATATAGTTGTAATGGCATAGCACTTTCCCTCTGATAATTCCCATCTCTTCCTTTTCTGGAGGAGCCTCTTGGTGGTTCCTGGCAGCTATTTGGCTGGGATAGCTTCTCCCTACAGAGTCACATCAGTATGTGATTTGGTGTAACCAGAGCTAGAATCTGGCTACCCTCACAGAGGCGTGGGAACCAAGGATTTACTGAACTATGAGAACACTCACCGAGAAAATGTTTAGAAACTAAAGGAAGCATTACAGACAACAGCAAGATTCGAAGAAAATGTAGCACCGAAACAACCAATCGACTTTGCAAACAATTCTTTCAGACCCAAACTATTCACTCAAAACTAACTTGAACCCCTAGTGTGAATGAATGCCAACAGGTGGCAGGACCATGGAAGCTCTAGGCTTCCACCCATCTTTGCTTCAGTCCTGTTAATACAGACCACCTTGAGATGCCAGCCATGGTGAATCGTACTTCTTTTTAAGATAAGTGTAAGTCATCCTTTGGACTCTGTCCTATGGGGAACCATTTACTTAGATACCATTAGTATTTGCTTCACATGCATGTGCTTCGCGCCACACTTGTGTGGACTTGGTCGGTTCGTCACTTCAAACTGCATGTATTTAGGGAAGCCCTTCCTTAAGCACTCATTTAACATTATCTGCAGATCTTGCAGAATTAATTCTCTATTGTGTTTGGGAGTTTGCCTCTGAGAGGCCAAATAGACCTGAGCAGTGCAGGGGTCCTACACTCCTCTGTGAGGCCCTATACTGTAATTTGGGAGCATTCGGGGTTTATTCTTGTGGGGTGCGTTGGGGTTAGATGTGCTGGTGTGTAAAATATTTATATTATTGTCTGTCAATAAGATATACCAGGGTCTCAGAGCTAGAATTCCCACAAGCGCCACCCTTAGCGACCCTGGTCTAGATCTAGAAAGCGGTGTTGCTAATTATTACCCAATATCTATGGTTTTACTCTGCAGAGTATGAATTGTTTATATAGTTGTATTATTTCAAAATAGTACAGTACTTTAATTTAGCATTAGTTTGCTAACTGTACTATATAAACCTATTTATCAATAAATTGCTGATTTAAAATTGAGTAACCAGCAACCCCTCACCCAACACCCATAGAAAAGGAGGGGCAGCCGTGTTCCCTTTTGGAATGGCACAACTAGAATTGACGCTTTGATCATTATTCTCACTTACTTTGCTGTTAAGAGTCTTTGTGAAATGTTAAAGATAGTCAACAAGCCAAAGAGTGTGTAGTTAAAAATTAAGTGCATAAACCGCGTGTGGAGAGAGTGTAATAGAGCAACCTGTCCTCAGGGAAGAGATCGTTCAATAGAATGGATTGGGAAAGACCACATAATTAGTACTACAATATTATCTACTCTGTCGATAATTTTGTTTTGTTAAGGTTATGTTAGGTTTGGTTTGGTTTTATTACATTTGGTTATGTTAATACTGTGCATTATTGACGATAATGTGAAATATAGAATTTGATAACTATTGAAGTGTACCTGAGAATTCTGTTTACAGAAAAATTCTTTAACAGAAAATGTTTTCAGCATACACTTTTTATATTTTAAACCAGCAATTTTCAGTACATTGAAGTTATAACTTGAGAATAACCTCTGTTTAGGACAAAGGATCACTTGCTAGTTTACAAGTAGACTATTAATAGTAGGCATCCATTAGTTATAGGAGACTATGGAATTGCACTCTGGTTGTCTGTCTGGAGTGACCTCTCCTGGGCACAAAACCAGGGTAGGCATAACATTGACTAAGAGTAGACACAACCCTTAGCCAATGCTAGAATTATTACTGGAACCGTAATATGCTTTCAGACCATCACAAATATCTAGATAACTATCCAGGTGGTTTAAAGGAAGGTGTGGTTTCTCATGATAATGGACCAGCTCTGAAGACAGGCTGAATATATGATGATACAGTATATTGGACAATAAATTGTCATACACACTTCCGTGGAAGTAAACATTCCATTCACCTGGGCTCTAGAAGACACGAACTGTGGATCCCACGCATGTGAGGCCGAAACTCTATCGACCGAGCTATTGAGTGGTCTTAATAACGAAAGTTTACAGAAGCAGTGTCCTGCTGCCAAACTGGAATTTTCGACTTTCCCTGACTACTACTACTGAAGCTCAGAGGAATTAGTGATCCACACCCCCATCATATAAGTTCGACTTCCCAAGCCTGGCCGGGAGCCAGGCTTGACTTGAAAGAGCATGGTCCAACAGGCTGTTGCTTGGAGCGGCCCGCAGCCAAACATATCCACCACAGCCTGGTTGGTCTGGCACTTCTTGAAGAAAACCATCCAATTTTCTCTTCAGGAAAACCATCCAATTTTCTCTTCAAGATGTCCACGTTTGTTCTGGCAATATTTCTTATACTTGTTATTCTCACTGGGAGTATGTTGAACAACTGTGGACCTCTGATGTTTATTCAGTGTTCTGTGATTGTGCCAATGACACCCCCTGCTCTTCATTAGTACTATTCTGCATTTAATTCTATACTGTATTGTTCACTCTAGTATGTTGTTTTATTGTGTTATATTTTTGTGTAGATTTGGGACCTGGCCCTCCAATATTTTCCATATGTATATTATTTGATACCTCTCTTATCTCATTCCTAGGGAGTACATTTGGAGAGCTTTGAGACGATCCCAATAATTTAGGTGCTTTATCGTGTCTGTGTATGCCATATATGTTCTCTGTATTCTCTCTATTTCAGTATTCTTTCCTGCTCTGAAGGGGAAAGTGAGTATTTGGTAGTACTCAAGATGGGACATCACAAGTGATTTGAATAGTGCAACCATTGTGATGGGATCCCTGGATTTGAAGGTTCTCGTAATCCATCCTATAATTTTTCTAGCTGATGTTGTATTTGTTTGGTTATGCTGGCCGAGCGGACAGCACACTGGACTTGTGATCCTGTGGTCCTGGGTTCGATCCCAGGCGCCGGCGAGAAACAATGGGCAAAGTTTCTTTCACCCTATGCCCCTGTTACCTAGCAGTAAATAGGTACCTGGGTGTTAGTCAGCTGTCACGGGCTGCTTCCTGGGGGTGGAGGCCTGGTCGAGGACCGGGCCGCGGGGACACTAAAGCCCCGAAATCATCTCAAGAAGATGCTCCTTAAACATTAGTCATCAGACATCATTATTCCCAGCCCCTTTACATGTTGCTTTCCTACTATGGGCAAATTTAATTGTGTTTTGTATCCTGTATTTTGTTTATTGCAAACATTTTTACCATACCTGAGTACCTGAAATTTATCACTGTTAAACATTGTTATTTTCTGCTGCCCAGACAAAAACTTTATTAATATCTGTTTGTAGTTTATCAATGTCTTCAACAGAAGTTATTTTCATGCTGATTTTGTGTCATTTGCAAAAGATCATACAAAGCTATGACTTGTATTTTTGTCTATCTGATATGAGAATAAGGAAAAGCAGTGGTGCAAGGACTGTACCCTGAGGTACAGAGCTTTTAACTGCAGTTGGACTCAATTTATTTGGTTGACAGTTACTCCTTGTGTTCTGTCAGCAGAAAATTTAATATCCACTGTCCTACTTTAACTGTAATTCCCATTGACCTTATTTTATGTGCTATTACCCTATGGTCACAGTTATCAAAGGCCTTTGTAAAGTCCATGTATACCACATCTGCATTCTGTTTTTCTTCTAATGCCTCAGTGATTTTGTCAAAATGGTCAAATAGCTGCGAAAGGCATGGTCTTCCCACTCAAAATCCATATTGGCCTAGGTTGTGGAGGTCATTGGTTCCCATGAAACTGGAGACCTGACTCCTGATCAGATTATGTGGGATGTTATTCCAACTGGTCTATATTTCTTAGCCAATGCTTTGCTTCCTCCCTTGTGAAGAGGAGAATATCTGTTGAATTCTACGAATCTGGTGTTTCCTCCATGTCCAAGTTCTTCCTCCACACTATTATGAGTGCCTTGTGCTACTGGTACTTTGCATTTTTGTATAACTATAGAATTCCATGAGTCTGGACCTGGGACTGAATGCCAGGGCATCTTGTCAGTTTCTTTCAAAATTGCATCTCTGCAGCATTCATGTTGATAGTTATAGTTTTATGGGGGTTTGAATAGCTTGCATAAAGAAGCATTGTTACTTTCGACCAAATAGTTACTATAGGTACTGTACTGTCATTTCAGGGGATTGGTTGTACAGTATTTAATAAGACATTCTGTTTTCTGCCACGACCCAATGCCTTTTGTGTAATGTATGTTACTTTAGGAATTATAGCAAACCTGTTATTTTACAACAGAGGTTTGGTGTTAGTGAGAGAAGAGTGTGAGGTGGTGATGGGCCAGGTTACGAGTATAATGCTTCACTCAGATGGCCTTTGTATTTGTACCAAATCTGTTACCAGTAATCACTGCACATTAATAACCAGGGTGACCTATTTTCGAGGAATACTGATCTGGGCACTCATTCTTTTATGTTAAACGGTGTATCGGTACTGTGATTGGCTAATTTGTAATAGGTAGGCCTAGGGTGTTTAAAACGGTGCTTACAAGTGGCTTTTTTTCCAGAAGAGGCAGTGATTATCTAGACACTCGGTAAGAGATTGCTATGGAATGAACAAAGGTAGTCTGAAGGTAGCTTTTGGGTCAAGCAGGAGTATATTAGCATTAACGTAGAATTAAGAGGAAATTTGCTTTGGAGTCCGTACTGGTGAAAAATCTGTCCTGTAAATGAGTAAGTAGCCGTCTGTACTGTATTTCAGTGAATCTGTTAATTACCTGTTAAATTAATTATCTTCAATGATAAAGATTCTCGCTGATAGGATGTATCCCAGTTTAATTCTTTGTGCAGTAGTATTTATAAATTTTGCTTAGTTGTGATCTAAAAGTATTCTTTTATCATTTATCCCTTTCTTTGGATTTATTCTATCTACCTTTGTCTAGATGTTTATGTTAATTAACATTCTACCTTGTTTTCTGTGGCACACTTTTGCAGTAATCAAGGTAGAAGAATTTACAAAAGATTAATAAAATACTTAACTAACCAGTAGATGTCCACTACCTGTATACGATATATAACCCAAAGTCTTAGTAGGTAAGCAAGTAACTAGTGAAGTGTTTGAAAATTATTGCCTGTGAGTAAATTAGTTGCATGATGGAAGCTATTTACCATGCATAAAGTTGCAAAGATTGGCATGCAAGTATGGTACAGTAAATATCAATCAATAAAGTGTCAATAAGAGGCAGAGAGAGGATAGATTGTAATGTCTTCACACAATGATTAGTTAACTTAGCTGTCTTTAGAAAATATATTTGTGAGCTTACCATGATTATCAATAACTTGTGCCTCGCCCTGCACCCAGCAGAACCACGTGCTCGTCGACCCATACATGTATCAACAAACTCGAATACTGAGTCAAATTTTTAGAGGAAATTGACCTCGTTCGTATACTGAAAAATTTGTAAAGAGGGGCATTCGTCAACAGAGTTCCACTATTTCTGAAGATCTTCTCTGCAAGGGTTATCCTTTTATGGCTTTATTATTGTAAATGTTCTAGTACTGGCAACTGTTCAAGACATTTTTACAACATCCTTTATAGTATTCTGCATTGTACAGTGTCTAGTGGTTGGAATACAGAAAGCTTCCACAACTAAGTGCCACTCAAAAGCAATATAAACCATGTCTAGAAGAAAGTATTTATGAATTCACAAGACACTGTAAACTTGTTTTGAATGTTTACTCCCCTTAATTTTAAATGAGCAAGACCTCTGAATTAACCAGGTCTGACATTGGTAAACCTAACTATTTTCTAAACCTGATCGATTACATGAGTCCATCCACTAGACTTGGAAACAGGTTCTGAATGAACAAATCCACAAGGGCCGTGACGAGGGTTCGAACCTACGTCCGAGAGGATCCCAGATGCTCTCAGAAGTTGGTTCTGAAACTTATTGGTTATTCAGCACCTGAATCAGTTAGTGCAGTAAATACCATAGGGTGGCAGCAGGATCTGCTGGGTTGCAGGGTGCAGTGACAGTGGTACCCAACCACTTGGGCTAGACGGTAGAGCAATGGTCTCGCTTCATAGGCCATCCAAGTGGTTGGGCAACATTGCTTTCCCCCGTCCCATCCCAAATCCAGACCCCCCCCTCTTCCGAGTGCTATAGTCATAATGGCTTGGTACTTTCCTTGATAATTCCCTTCTCACAGTGGTAGACATAGTTGAAATTTTTAAATTTTTCCCTGAGGGGCGAGTT
>NC_091164.1:8007792-8102156 GCF_040958095.1 Procambarus clarkii
ATTTTGTGCCGCTAGCGGCGAAAATCGCACGGTTTTTTGCCGCTAGCAGCGAAAATCGCGCTATTTGTGGCCGGTAGCGGTGAAAATAGCGATTTTTTGCCCGCCAGCTGCGAAAATCGCATGGTTTTTGGCCGGTAGCGGCGAAAATCGAGCGGTTTTTGGCCGGTAGCGGCGAAAATCGCGCTATTTTTGGCCGGTAGCGGCGAAAATCGGGATTTTTGCCCGCCAGCTTCGAAAATCGCATGGTTTTTGCGCAAAATAGCGCGGTTTTCGGCCGTTAGCGGCAAAAATAGCCCGATTTTTGGCCGCTAGCGGCGAAAATCGTACGGTTTTTGGCCGCTAGCGTTGAAAATCGCGCTATTTTTGGCCGGTAGCGGCGAAAATCGCGATTTTTGCCCGCCAGCTGCGAAAATCGCATAGTTTTTGCGCAAAATAGCGCGGTTTTCGGCCGTTAGCGGCAAAAATAGCCCGATTTTTGGCCGCTAGCGGCAAAAATCGCGATTTTTGCCCGCCAGCTGCGAACATGGCATGGTTTTTGGCCTGTAGCGGCGAAAATCGCGCGGTTTTTGGCCGGTAGCGGCGAAAATCGCGCTATTTTTGGCCGGTAGCGGCGAAAATCGCGATTTTTGCCCGCCAGCTGCGAAAATCGCATAGTTTTTGCGCAAAATAGCGCGGTCTTCGGCCGTTAGCGGCAAAAATCGTCCGACTTTTGGCCGCTAGCGGCAAAAATCGGACGGTTTTTGGCCGCTAGCGGCGAAAATCGCGCTATTTTTGGCCGGTAGCGGCGAAAATCGCGCTATTTTTGGCCGGTAGCGGCGAAAATAGCGATTTTTGCCCGCCAGCTGCGAAAATCGCATAGTTTTTGGCTGGTAGCGGCGAAAATCGCGCGGTTTTTGGCCGGTAGCGGCGAAAATCGCGTTATTTTTGGCTGGTAGCGGCGAAAATCGCGATTTTTGCCCGCCAGCTGCGAAAATCGCATGGTTTTTGGCCGGTAGCGGCGAAAATCGAGCGGTTTTTGGCCAGTAGCGGCGAAAATCGCGCTATTTTTGGCCGGTAGCGGCGAAAATCGCGATTTTTGCCCGCCAGCTGCGAAAATCGCATGGTTTTTGCGCAATATAGCGCGGTTTTCGGCCGTTAGCGGCAAAAATCGCCCGATTTTTAGCCGCTAGCGGCGAAAATCGTACGGTTTTTTGCTGAAAGCGTTCAAAATCGCGCTATTTTTGGCCGGTAGCGGCGAAAATCGCGATTTTTGCCCGCCAGCTGCGAAAATCGCATGGTTTTTGCACAAAATAGCGCGGTTTTCGGCCGTTAGCGGCAAAAATAGCCCGATTTTTGGCCGCTAGCGGCAAAAATCGCGATTTTTGCCCGCCAGTTGCGAACATCGCATGGTTTTAGGCCGGTAGCGGCGAAAATCGCGCGGTTTTTGGCCGGTAGCGGCGAAAATCGCGCTATTTTTGGCCGGTAGCGGCGAAAATCGCAATTTTTGCCCGCCAGCTGCGAAAATCGCATGGTTTTTGCGCAAAATACCGCGGTTTTCGGCCGTTAGCGGCAAAATACGCGCTATTTTTGGCCGCTCGCGGCGAAAATCGCGCGGTTTTTGGCCGGTAGCGGCGAAAATCGCGCTATTTTTGGCCGGTAGCGGCGAAAATCGCGATTTTTGCCCGCCAGCTGCGAAAATCGCATGGTTTTTGCGCAAAATACCGCAGTTTTCGGCCGTTAGCGGCAAAAAACGCGCTATTTTTGGCCGCTTGCGGCGAAAATCGCGCTATTTTTGGCCGGTACCGGCGAAAATTGCGATTTTTGCCCACCAGCTGCAAAAACCGCATGGTTTTTGCGCAAAATAGCGCGGTTTTCGGCCGTTAGCGGCAAAAATCGGCCGACTTTTGGCCGCTAGCGGCAAAAATCGACCTGTTTTTGGCCGGTAGCGGCAAAAATCGCGCTATTTTTGGCCGGTTGCGGCGAAAATTGCGATTTTTGCCCGCCAGCTGCGAAAATCGCATGGTTTTTGGCTGGTAGCGGCGAAAATCGCGCGGTTTTTGGCCGGTAGCTGCGAAAATCGCGCTATTTTTGGCCGGTAGCGGCAAAAATCGTGACTTTTGCCCGCCAGCTGCGAAAATCGCATAGTTTTTGCGCAAAATAGCGCGGTTTTCGGCCGTTAGCGGCAAAAATCGCCCGATTTTTGGCCGCTAGCGGCGAAATTCGCACGGTTTTTGGCCGCTAGCAGCGAAAATCGCGCTATTTTTGGCCGGTAGCGGCGAAAATCGCGATTTTTGCCCGGCAGCTGCGAAAATCGCATGTTTTTTGCGCAAAATAGCTCGGTTTTCGGCCGTTAGCGGCAAAAAACGCCCGACTTTTGGCCGCTAGCGGCGAAAATCGCGCAGTTTTTGGCCGGTAGCGGCGAAAATCGCGCTATTTTTTATTTCGCGATAATCCCCTCCCCACTCCCTTACAGAGAAAATGACTGGCTGTAGAGTAAAATCACATCAATTCACTTATGAAATTTGTGCATTGAACATAAAATATTTACATTCGGTGTCATTTACCAAGGGCAACGAATCCCCCATAAGATTGGTATTGTTTGAGACATGAATGGGACTGCGGGCAGCCCAGGGAGCTCCTTTTTAACCAGGGGAGTTATGCGTGCTTTTAGCCTCGACAGGGAAACTCCATTCTAGGGCAGCTTCAGGGGCCCGAAGCCGCTGAATGATCGGTTCCATAAAACCTCAAATCCGGATCCGGTGTAAAGGGAAAAGAAAATTTGTGCATTTCTAGGGAGTTCTCTGAAGCCCGGGATCCTTCTGTCGATATCTTTCCTGGAATAAAACTTCGAAATCTGTCATATATATAAATATATTATATATACATATATATATACATATACATACATATACATACATATATATACATATATATACATATATATACATATATATACATATATATACATATATATATATATATATATATATATATATATATATATATATATATATATATATATATATATATTGGTGTATACTGGCAGCAGGTTTTCTTTCAAACATGTTTCATTGAATATGACCGCATATTCTGTATTTATTATTTTCTGGTTTAGGGCTTCTATCCCTCTAACTATTTTCTTAGCATCAGGGCTTAATTGAAATAGGAGTTCTCCAAAACTCATTTTCGTACTTTTAAGGTGAAGAAAAGAAGTGATTTACTATAGAGTGTATTACACTTATTTGTATAATTTGCACTACGTTTCGAACCTCCATGGTTCATTCTCAAGTGAACAGATCTTACAATACTAGTTGATTTTATACCCGCATTAGGTCAGGTGATAATACAATGAAGGTGAAAACATGGGGGGATACATAAGGGATAAACATAGGGGCTGCAGAAGGCTTATTGGCCCATACGAGGCATCTCCTATCTAAACACAGATATATATAGATATGACAGATATATATATATATATATATATATATATATATATATATATATATATATATATATATATATATATATATATATATATAATTTAATTAAACACAACAGCATTCACAATACTGTTGTGTTTAATGACATGTGTATTAGAGAAAAACAGAAACAATTTATTTTGTGTCAACAAAAGTAACATCGGCAATTACAACAGACTAAAACCTACATAAAGGTTGTAGCAGTGGAGGCCACAGGCAGCATCATCAGCGTCTAGTTCTTTGATAGAATCGTCGGAGATCACATACAGCATCAATGGCGTCAGATTCCTTGACAGCAGCAGTAGAGGTCAGAGGCAGCATAACCAGCAAGAGCCATCTCCATAACCACGGAGTCACTGTATTGGGAAAGGAAATTGAGAAGCATATCACATCTGACGTTTCCTCATAGCGTAGTGCCAACATCAGCTACCCGCTACCTTGTGGCACTGGTTCTAGCACGGTGTCAGACCAGTTATATATATACACAAAGGCACTGTGGTTTGAGGTGACTCTGAGAGGCCATCGTCTGGCACTGAGGTGTGAGGTCACTGTCGTTGTTACCATCAGCTGGCACTATGATATGAAGTCACTGACGTGGTAAGGGAACACAATTACAGATTCAGTGCTCAGTGTAAATAAACACTCGGGAAACACTACAAAATTTACGTCACTAATGCATGCAAGACCACAATACCCAAATATTGCTCTATTAAAAAACTAATTTTATTCGAGAACAAAATAAAAAACATCTGCAACAATAAAATGCAGTGGATTATAACTATTAAAATGCTTTGCTTCAAACATCGACTTCCCCCCCCCCCCCGCCAAAAAAAAAATAGTTTTTCTCACTGTGCAAGAGTCCTTACAAACCTTGGAGTACCTGTGCCTTAAACATCAATATATTGACGTATCAAAGAAAAATTGTGATATACGATACATTTTCTTTATACGAACTGTCACGGTATAAAGGCTCTCACCCACTTTACTTTTGCTATATGTGGTCAAAATATATTTTTATACGAGTCTTTACCACCTATTTCCCGGCCTGCTTAGGAACGCGTCGGGCTATGAGATGTTTATAATGACAGGGTGAAGGCGAATGAAATGCAGGACTGAAAAAATAATACCGCGTCCTCTTCCAAATATGCCTTATCTTGCACTCCACTGTTGTAGTATTTAATAATAATATTAATCGTTGATCAAATCAAAATCAATAAAAATCAATCAAATCCAAATTAATCAAAGAATATAATAATAATAATAATAATAATAATAATAATAATAATAATAATAATAATAATAATAATAAAATAATAATAATTATAATAATGTGATAATTATGAGCATCTCACTGTGTGAGGAGCAAGCAATTCACACCCAGTTAACGAAGAACAAATCGATACCGAACACGCAGTAACCGAGAAACAAGCAGTAGATGAGAAACAAAACAGTTACTGAGGAACATGCAGACGCTGAGAAACAAAACAATTACGAAGAAGACAGGGGAAGGGAACGATCAAGAGAAAGCACCAATCCATCGCGACTATATAGCACTTGGAAGGAATAAAGATTTGGGATTTAAGGAACAGTGCCCAAATCATTTGGACGGTCGAGGATTGAACGCCGACCTGCATGAAGCGAGACCTTCGCTCTACCGTCCAGCCCAAGTGTTTGGGTTACTGAGGAAAAGGCAATAATTGAGAAACACGCCGTAACTGAGAAACAAAAACGGTTAGCAACAAACACATCTCCCAAATGAGAAACCGCCAACTCTCATGACAGTAAGGCCAAAGCAACATTGTTTTTATCCCGTCTCCTCTCTAATATTCAGTTTGAGAGCGGTGAGGAGAGCAGAGCCCTTGTGTACACAAGCTCCGACCTTTGCGGTCAGTCTCTGTGCTGGAACCTCGACCGCCAGGAATCACACTGGAGATTACAATTGATTTAGCAACATGAACTGTCAATTGAATCTAAAATTAGGCTTCTTGGAACTTCTTTTGAGACAATTTTAGAAGAGAGGACTATTAGAAGGAAGGGAATTATGAAGAGGTGAGTTATGAGGACGGAGGGAAGGAACGGTGTCTATTTCCTTGGAGCATCGGGAATCGAACACTGATCTGCATGAAGCGAGATCGCCACTACCGACCAATTCAAGTGGTTCAACGTTACATAAAGGTAGTGCACAAATAGATCACATTAATGCGAGGAATCAATGACAAAATCAGAAAATTGTGGTCTAGAATGTTGCCTGAGAGTTTCTAGCGCAGTGGTTCGACTCTTCTTCATGGCTGCAACTGATTTTCTCACAGAAACAATATCAACATTAAATTCAGACAAATTATGTATATTAACTCAACACAATTTAATCCTTAGTAATATGAATCTTTTTTGTACATCAGTATTTTTAAACACTGCTGCAAAGCAAAGAAGTCAGCAGATATTTTTCTATGTTCCGGAAAGCTTGTGGGGACAGGAAACAAGTTGTAAACTTTCGTCGTTGGAAGTTTTACCTCGTTATATTTGCATACTCCTGCCGGCGTCTCGTTAGCAGGGCCCGACGTGTTGAGAGTAATTGCAGGTTGCACACTGTCATGCTGAAGGTTAACTGGCAATAATACAGTGTCGTCTACCGAGGATCATCTGCAGAGTTGATGTGACTGGCTATGCATCTCTGTGGGAGTGTGATGCGCCTAATTCCTTTGCAAAGCGACGAATTGTGGTCATTTGTAGATGACATAGATTTGTGATTTATTATGTATATTTTAAAACATAAAGATAAGTACCATTTCTCCCTTACATATACCAATCTATATCTTTCTAATTTACCATATCAATATCTTTTGTATCTATCCCATCTCTTCCTTATATCTCTCTCCTGTATGCTAATCCTACTTCCATTCAAACATCTCGGCTAACCAGCTCTATGCACACTCGATCCCATCTACCGAACACACGCCTATTCGGAAAATTGAACATAGCAATGGACCATATGTATATTTAAAGCAGAGGCCACAGTCCATTAAATCCATCTATTACTGTTTTTCCAAGCCTCTTCGATTATTATTTCCCCCCTTCCTCTATTCGTCATGTCTCCATTTCTTCCATTCATATCGTCCCTGTTTGTTTTTTCATTTGTTTTTTTAATATATTATTCAATTATGTGAGGAAAATGCATTTTGCTGTGTGTAACTCGGAGACGGAGAAGTTTCTAATACAAGAGAGTATTAGCTCACTATGGATGATTTTATCCTGTAAGTCCTTGTGTGTGAAGATATGTTGTTTATAGAGTATTTGAATTCTGATACACGTAAGGATATATATTTCTGGAGGACCTTCTGGCTGATGTTTTTGAAATTCTGAACCAAAAAAATATGAACTGGCGTAGAGCCTCACTTATAAAAGTAATTAAATGAACAATAATATCGGCAACCAACTCACACATCTGAAAATAAAAGGAAGTGACGACTTTTCGGCCCATCCTGAACCATTATCTCGAAATGACGACGTTTCGATCTGTCCTAAACCATTAATAAAGTCGTGTTATAAAGCAATGAACGTGAAAACTTTGCCTTTGAGTAACATTCGAAGTTTAGTTCTTGAGTCACAGTAACCACACCGTGTTAAACGGCCCTTCAATATATGTAACGTTGTCATTGTTCGGACGGCATATATTTGGGCTTCGGTCTTTCAGTGTAATAACGATGTACAATTTTCAGCGAACTATGTTTGCAGATGGTGTACATAACAGCACACTAGATGCCCATAATATCATAGAATACTCTACTCGCCCTCACTAATAGAGTACTATAGAGTAGTATATATACTATACTCTATAGTAGTTCTATATACTACTATAGAGTAGTATAGAAAATACTACTCGCCCTTACTAGTCGTACAATTACAGATTCTCACTGTACTCCAACCAGCAGAGGGGAGAACTAAAATTTATTTATTGCCTTGGGGAGTTTTCTTTACTGTTTCTAATGCAAGAAAACTCAAGTATTGCGTTCGAGGGAGTGTGACGTTTATGAGAGAACACTAAAGTTTGTGGCTTGTCTGCAGAGGAATATAGCTTATTTTCTCTTTCTCTTCATACCGGGAGACTAGATCTCAATTTCATTCTTGAAGACCGGCACTTGATAGGAGAGAAAGATCTTCACGGAGAAACGCCCAGCCTCTTGCTGGTTCATATGTGAGGCGCTGGGAAGGAAACCCAGAGATAAGCAATAGTTTTTTCAAATGCAGCTTCTTTATTCAGCAATGTCTGAGGCAGAAACCTCTTTGACATTCAGAAGCTGAGACTGTGGAACCCGAGTTTAATCTCTCTCTCTCTCTCTCTCTCTCTCCAATTAAAACAACAAATGACAAAAATATAATGAGACATATTTTAACAGAAACTCGAGGCATCCAGTGAAAGACATCGTCGCCTTAAAGGAGCTCATGAGTATACTAAACACAAATTTCAAAACGATAACATCACCAATGCGTTAACTGCCGCTTCCTTCCCGAGTCTACTAGGAGTGATCAAGCCAAACTGATCCCAAACAAAATCCCAAACATTGAAATTTCCCATTCAAGTAATTTCACCAGGATGAGCACATTGGTAGAGATGTTGATACAGGGTGATTAAGTGCCCTTTCTTAAATTAAATTAAGTAATATTGACGTCTATTTTAGCATGCTCACGCGCTAGCTTTCATCAAACACTTAAGAATTCTGGACGTCTTTCTTTAATCATGGCGGATTAGTTTGCATTTATTGAACAGTTTAAGAGTTGTACAGCGCTACGAGGTTGTCCATAATAATAATAACATTGAGTTGCGTATTTACAAAGCTAGTAGACAATTTAATAAAATACAGACCTAGCCGCTATGGTCGATGAACGATGTACAGGTTTCGTAAATGGACAAACAAATGGTTGAGGAATACTGGTCCAGACCATGATATGGTATGTAACATGACGAATGATGACAAGCATGAGGGATGTGTTCCAATGTATTGGGACACATGAGAGGACAGTGTCTTGCCAGTGGTGTTTGTGCAGCCCATTGTCTCTTAATTTGTCACTCTGTACAAATCTAACCTTTAAAGCAAACCAGAAAACATACAAAGGTAATCAACCCAATTAACCTATCGAGTCCGATTCATATAGAACGTGAATATTTGTGAGACGTTACTTAATAAATTGCATTTGTAACGTTGGTTACGATAACGTAAGAAACGCGACCTAATATTTGAGCGGACGGGGTTGAACTGCGAGGACAATCGAAGCCATCCTCCAGTCTGCCTGGGTCTACTGGCTGTTTAACAAATCTGCGGCTGTTCAGTGCTGTTTCGATAGATTCTCGCTGAACGTACGACCGTAATGGTGATAAAGACCCTCCGCACTATTTGATCCTAATAGGCAGAGTGGAGGAAATTGCCAAATGGCTTCTAAAGGAAAGACAAGATCCACTAGCAAGTTTGCCCATCAAGAAGTCGTTCGCGGACAGCTACTTTTATGCAAGAATTTTCATCTCCAAGGCCTATTATAAATCTAATTAATTATCATAGCTTAATTTCTAGTAAGCTGTGAAACAATCCATCTGCAGTTGCTCGGGAGTTTCTGAAATATGAGAGCAGGTTAAAGCTGGACATTCCAGCAGTAAGATAGGGATATATTTCCCGTGAGGTTTATCCCTTCAGCGGTGTACAATACACGAAGAGTTTACTAATGTTATAGATTGTGCTCAGGACTAAAGTATGTTTCCAGGTTGGTCAGTAAGCTATTGTGGTGGTCTTAATAACCCTCGAGAGGTTCATAGGCCCTAAGCTCAACACCAGAGCGCAAGAGTCTCTCTCCCTTACTTCCTGCTATGCCACAGCAACATCCAGCATCATCATTTTCTCTACACCCTGCTATACCACAAAGGCATCCAGCAGCCTCCTCTTCCCACCACTATTACATCTTCCCCACCCCTCAGTATTCTCCCGCAGTATTGGATAATCCCAGCCAATCTTCTTTGATCTAGAGATTAACTTAAAAAAGATTGGTTACTCTGCGTCTGGGTGGGAGCTGCTTGAGGGGGAATACAACACGCAGGTATGTTACGGGACATTACAAGAAGTAGATTACAGCCATGTGTGTTGCTGACCGCAGGGTGTGGCGGACCACACGGATCACACCCGTGGTGTGATGCGGAACCACAGGGTGCAGGCAATATCCAAGTTCATCAAGAAAATATAATTTGTCAGTTAAATGAAAATTATATTGTCAGATAAAATTGTCAGCTAAAATAAAATAAATTACAGGAAAAAATTTCCTCTCTCAAATCGTCTTCGTTATTTCTCAATTTCTTGTAATAGTCTCCCAAGCTTTCTTGGGGTGTTCGTCCGCTCTCCTTAACTTTGCCCTGGAGAAGTTACATCTCCTCACACCACTTACCGCGAGCTACCAATTTCCCCTCTCGTCCCAACGTCTTCTCAAAGCGTTCCCCTCTTCTAACAATTCTCTGTCCCCTTCATTCCATTCCACTTCCATGATTTTCTCCTCCATTGCTCGCTTCGTCCGCCTTCTTGTTCCCAGTTTGTTCTTACATTCTTCCATGTCTTTTATCCTCTCCACTGCTAGGATGTCTTTTATCCTCTTTCTACTCATACATGTTCCAGCCTTGCTATTCGTTTTCCTTTTCATCACTACTTGTTATTTTACTCTCTCTTTCTCTCTCTTTCTCTCTCTCTCTTACTCTCTCTCTCGGAGAGATCGGATAGGAGAGAGAGAGAGAAGGATCCTATTTCATAGGATCCATTCTATAGTATGACTGCCGAGTTTCTTGTCCGAAACTCAACTCGGGAAGGAATCACACCGATTCCTTCCCTTCTACACGAGATATCTTAATGTAAACCATTCATCAAAGTCATTCATCACAAACACGAAACTGGAAGAACTGATTTCATGGAGGGACAGTCCTTGATTCTTCACAGACTTCCCCTTAGCCCACAGATATCCTCTTAGATAATAGACTGTGTCTCAGCCCACAGACGTCCCCTCAGTTTACAGTCATTCCTTCATCCCACAGACGTCCCCTCAGTTCACAGACTTGATCTCAGTCCACAGACACACAATATCGGCCGTTTGCAGAGAAGGGGAATAGTTTTCCTCTTTCCATTGTGTCAGGATACAGGAGGAACAAACAGGGTTCAGTACAACGAGTGAACTTTTATGGTATTGTAACTGAGATGGATTTTATGTACTAGTGAGGGCATCTTGAAGCCACTGCTGGAGTGAGGGGTTGTGGAGGATGCTGCTAGGGTGAAGTCTTGTGGGAGACTGTACGAGGGTGAAGGCTTGTGGGAGACACTACGAGGGTGAAGGCTTGTGGGAGACACTACGAGGGTGAAGGCTTGTGGGAGACACTACAAGGGTGAAGTCTTGTGGGAGATACTACGAGGGTGAAGAGCTCTGGCATGTCTCTACCGGAGGACAGCAACCATTATATGTTCAGAAAAAATAATTCTGCGTTAATGATGAAGCTTTTCCTGAAAAAAAAATATTCTTAGAATTCTTCGAAAATTTATCCTTTATCCTTTAATGATATATAACATACATTTAACCTGTAATGATATATAACATAATAGATTGCGGGTGCCCGGCAGTGCCAGGGTCTGCCCCCAAAGGGTTGCTCCAGCTAAGTGTTGGGAACACCCAAAATTCAATTCTCCCCATCGTAAAATGTTATTATGAATGTTATTATCTGAATTCAGTCGAACGGATGGTTATACTCCGTGGACTCGACGACACCATCGATCTCTGACGACTATGTAAAAAGGTGCAGAGAGGGGAGGAGTGCAGGAATTTGTGGGATCCGATCCATTTAAAGCAGGACACAATGAGGGCCTCGATCTGCCTATGTCAGTCTCCTTAGTTGTCACCAGTCAGCTTCACCGAGGCATCTTCCTCCGTTATTAACTTTTCTCTATTAAAATCTTCTCCTCAAACTTTGGACACTAGAAAAATATGGTCGTTCATTAAGTAACACGGTTGACTGGGGTCTTACCTATGATGAAACATTAATCTCACAAGACTGTAGTTTACCCTCGAGATAAAAATTAGCGAGTTGGCAGCAGGAAGATCTCCGACGCACTAATATTTCATTCCAGCTCCAGCGGATATTACTGAGTGGTAATTTGCTGTTAGTAGTAGCATTACAAAGAACTGTTGTCAGTAAGATTAGATGGAACTGTTGTCAGTACGGATACTCAAAGCTGTTAGCATGAAGGTTACATACCGCTGTTTACAGTCAGATTACATACAGTAGTTTAAAACAAGGTTACATGAAAAATATTTGACAGTGAGGTTACACACACTTCTGTATGATTACATTAGTCAGCTGGCAGCACGGTAATATATACTAAGCTATTGGCAGGAAGTTTACTTAGAGCTATTGTCAGTAAGGATACACAAAGTAGTTGGTAGGAAGGTTACACCAATGTTAGAGGAAAGTTACATAGAGCTGTTGACAAGAAAGTAATCTAGCGAAGGTGGCAATAAAGTTACATAAAGCTGCTGGCAGTAAAGCTATATATATAGAGTTGTAGACAGTGTTATACAGTGTTGAGGTTAAACAAAGTTTGGGAACATGTAAATTCAACATTTTAGTGTCGCTGACATATAACCGGCAACATAACGTCTCCAGATTGCTTATTCTTCCCCCAAGAATAATGTGAGAAGTGTTCACATATTACGTTTCTCGAGACAGTCAACGGAAGGGTGGGTAAAGAGGAGGAGGAGGAGGTGAAAGAGGAAGATAAAGAGAAAGGGGGAGGCGAAAACATTATTGCCTCCAGCTCTAATTAATCTCACTGAAAAAACAGCTCTATGAAATCTTACTAACAAAGATCTTTTTAGTCTTACTTCCGGGATCTCTCTGTAACTTTCCTGTCACCAACTTTTTGTATCCTTACTGATAACAGTTCTTTGAATCTCAATTACCAACAGAAAATTGCCAACTTGATATTATCCTTTGGAGTTTAAATGAAATATAAGCGCCTGAGAGATATCCTTCCAGCTGCCAACTCGTTTATTTTTTCTCTCGCGGGTGAACTACAGTCTTGAGAGATTAATGTTTCATTATAGGTAAGGTTGCAGTCAGCCGTGATGATATTGACCACAACCGTGAATGAACGACCACATTTTTGTAGTGTCCATAGTTTAGTACAGAAAAGTTAACAATTGAGCAAGCTGGTTCAGTGAAGCTGGGAGGAAACCGATAAACCGATTATTTATTGCGATTGGCATCTCTGGTTGAATTTCTTGGGACCCTCAGCCTCAAAGAACAGAATATGAAGCACCCGGGGGAACTTGTGAGCCCCCCCCACGTGCGCTGGCATATATATTCTCCTTCCTCTTCCTTAAATGCTGTAATTGTTTATATTTTTTATGATTTATTTAAAAAAAAAAAAGGTTACAGATTTAGTTGCATACAAGGTACAAAGTTGTTTGTTACAGGTTGTCGAGTTCTTCCAGATCCTAAAATGGTGGATAGGAACCCTGAATACAGTGTGCATTTTCCCTCCTCTTTATTGTTATACTAAGGCACTGGAAAAAGGAGCTGGCAGCTTTAAGTTCCTTTGTTATTTTAATTAGTCTAGAACCCACTTACGTTAAAAAAAATGGTGTCACTCTTACCCCCAGGAGCCAAATATCTCGGAAGTAATGGGGACCAAATTGTAGTGGTGATTTAGTTCTCTGTAGTTACGAGACTTGGTCGATTTCCTGTGAGTGGCACCACTACCCGATTGTAGAATGCTGTAGTCAATGTAGGCCACTGCCAAGGTTGATACGCATATATTGTCCAACACTAAGTGCTTGCCATTCTTTTCGGAGTTCACTATGATTCCATCTGGGCGACCAACAAGTACAACAGGGTTACGGGGCGTTAGGTAACAGGGCTCTCTCTTAGCTGGAATAGTATAAGCTCTGGTGAGGCTTCTCTTGATGATGTCGTTAACTTCACTGTACCTCGAGTGACAGTCCCCTGTGCTTTGGCAGAGTAGGCCATGGTGGCCGTAAATGTCAGCCACCACCTCGCTGCAAATACACTTATATTTACTGTGGATTGGGGCAACAAGGCAGAGAGCCACATAAATTCGGAGAGCGTGCGGTGTGAGAGGCGAGACAGTTGCAGACACTGGGTGTTGCTAAAAGAAAGTCACCTGCATGTGGAGCTGCTACTGCTGTGAGCCGAGCATGTGACGATATCAACACCACCTGTGGAGTGAGGTATGGCAATATCAACGCCATCTATGGAAGTGTACCACAACCCCAAGGCTTTAGGTGTGACGAGGACAACGCCATCTGTTGGAGGTAAGGCAAGGTCAGCGCCATCTGTGAAATGTTCCTGCTGGAACATTACTGACAATTGCCAACTCTTTATAACTAACTATTAACTTGAGGGGTAGGATCAATGAAGAAGAGGCGCTAAGCCCATAAGCAGTGATTGAGATAAAGAACCCGGTTACTGGCTCAGTGAGACCATAACAGAACATTATCATGTTGTTGCTGCACCCAAGCACCCTGAGCAGCTCGGTCTACAACGGAACAATCCCAGCTTGAGTGCTTGTGGATTTTTGATGGTGGTGGTTAGGGTTCACGTCGGCCTCTCCTGCACGAGAGACCGACGCAGAGTAGCACAGTGTATTAAGTTGCGATCGTATACCCCTGCCAGCTGATCTAAGTAGTCAGGAAGAATTTCCTTCACTGAGTTGTTAGATGCCGAGGAGGAAAGGAAGTAAGTAATTATCAATAGAAGGCACCAAACCGGGAAGGCTATGTAGCACCATCAAATGTGCGGGATAATCAGAGGGCGCTAAATATCACCAAGGATGCCAATACGAGAACAAAAACGCATAAGGCGACCGATATCAAAAGTATCCGAGTCGCCAAGAATTCTATCGAGGGACAAGCGACCGTGGGGGACGGTCGGAAAACAAGACACACGCTCGTCCTGGAATTCAGGACATTCAACAAGGATATGTACGACCGTAAGAGGGACAATGCAATTTAGACAATAAGGAGCAGGGCGGCGCTCCATTAAGTGACCGTGAGTTAAACGGGTATGGCCAATATGTAACCTAGCCAGAGCCGTTTCCCACCGCTGGTTACAGCTTAAGAGTATGCAGTTTGTTACCAATAACAGAAGACCAACAACTCTGCCATCGGGCAAGGATGGAGGCATGAATAATTGGGTAAAAGTCGGAATAAGGAACACCTTTATGGGAGATGGGACAAGTGCGGATAGCGTCCTTAGCAGCAGCATCAGCACGCTCATTTAAAGAGACACCAACATGGCTGGGAACCTAGCAAAAAGCAACTGACTTAAATTTACTGGAGATAAGAAACAGCCAATGTTGAATCTCGATGACCACAGGGTGGACTGGATTAAAGGACCCTAAAGCCATGAGGGCACTACGAGAGTTAACTACTACCACGAAGGAGGATTGCCCCCGGGAAAGCAGGACACGAAGAGCATAGAGAATTGCATAGAGTTCTGCTGTGAAGATGCTAGCCTCCGGAGGAAGGCGACACATATAAGTGTGGTCAGGAAAAACAACAGAGTAGCCCACACCGTCAGCAGACCTTGACCCGTCGGTGAAGATGGGAACGGAGTGGGAGTGAGAAGAAAAGTGCTCAAGGAAGAGGCGTTTCAGAACTGTAGGAGGGGTAAAAGCTTTAGTGATGCGGGTCAGAGAAGTACAAAATTTGAGAAGGAAGACGCTCCACGGGGGCAAGGATGGAACAATATGAGGAGAAACATTAATAAGACGAACCGAAAGAGAATCTTTTAAGCGAGACAAACGGACAGAAAGAGGAAGGTGGTGAAGAGGAACAGGAACTACAGGAGGAGTTTAAGTCAAAGCACGATAGAGGCGAGAGTGAGGATGCTGTAAAGATCGCGCAAGATAGCGAAGACTGTAGCGATCACGGCGATCCTAGAGAGACAGAAAGCCAGTGTCAGCGAAGAAGCTGAGGGTAGGAGTTGAACGAAAAGCACCAGAGCTGAGGCGCAGCCCAGTATGGTGCAAAGGATCAAGACGGCGAAGAGTAGAAGGAGAAGCAGAAGAGTATGCAGGGCAACCATAATCGAGCTTAAACAGGACGAGAGAGGAATGCAAATAGAGGATAGAGGAGCGTGCGCCTATCCGCTCCCCAAGAAGTATGGGACAAAACCTTAAGTAGGTTAAGGGCCTTAGAGCATTCAACACGGAGGTAAGAGACATGGGGCGACCAAGACAAACGAGTGTCAAAGAATAACCCCAAAAGCTTCGTGGAATCTTTGTACTCAAGGGGGATGACCATAAAGTGACAAAGAGGGAGAGAGGTGGTGATGGTGTTCCAAGAACCACATCAGACGGACATTTACCATACGCTCAAACAGCTTGCAAACACAACTCATGAGAGCAATAGGGCGGAAGTCCTTAGGGGACGTACCGAAAGACCCTGGTTTTCGAATAGGGAGTACAACGGCATCGAGCCTCAAGGACGGACGACGACTCCCAGACCTGGTTATACAGATTCAGTAAATACTGAAACGTGCACGGAGGGAGAGGCGAAGCATCTCATAATGAACGTCATCCGAGCCCGCTGCCGTAGATCCACAGAGGGCCAGGGCAGACTTAAGTTCAGAAAGAGAGAAACGATCGTTATAGGGAAGGCGGAGACGAGTGTGGAAATCTAAAGAATAAGATTCAAGAACAGGCTTACGAAGAATTGAGGAAGATAAGAACCAGAGCTAACAGAAGAAAAGTGAGAACCCAGTTCGGCCGCGATCTTCACTGGATCCGCCACAAGAGTCCCACGGAGGTGGAGAACCGGCGAGACATCTGGAACGAACTTGCCCGCAATCTTGCGGATCTTCTTCCAGATCTGCGGTAGAGGAGTATCGGACGTAATGGTGGAAACATAAAATTTCCAACTCTCACGTTTAGCAGTACGAATGGTCCTACGGGCCACCGCACTTGCCTTCCGAAACAGAATAAAAGAATCAGCCGTCTGCCGACGGCGGTGTTTTTTTCAGGCTGCACGCTTACAGCGGACAGCCCGAGCACAGTTCGCATTCCACCAGGGAACACACTTCCGTGTGCCCCGGGAGGAAGAGCGAGGGATAGAGCTGAGGGCAGCGTTGAAGACAGTGTCATAAAAAAGGAGGGCTCGAGGAAGAGGCAGAGAGGAGAGGTCAGAGAGAGTAGCACGGAGGGTGAATAGGCACCAGTCAGCCTTGGCAAACTGCGACATAGGGAAGGAAAGGGGAGGGTGGAAAGAGAAAAAGGAAACGAGGATAGGGAAATGATCACTGTTATGGAGGTCATCAAGAACCTGCCACGTGAAATCTAAGTAAAGAGACGACGAGCAGAGAGAAAGATCAAGACAGGAAAGGGTGCGAGTTCGAGAGTTCACATGAGTGGGCTCACCAGAATTCAGTAGAGATAGAGAAGAAGCGAGGACGAACGGTTCGAGAAAACGGCCTCGGGTGTTTGTCAGAACATCACCCCAGAGGGAATGTCGACAGTTGAGATCACCCATAAGGAGCACCGGCTCTGGCAAGGAGTCCAAGAGGTGCTTAAGATCAGGAAGGGAAAGCGGGACATTTGGAGGGAAATAAATGGAACAGATTGTATACCATTTACCCACAAAAACACGGGCAGCAGAACAATGGATAGGGGACGGAAGAAGTAGGGGGACGAAGGGAATATCAGAACGAATTAGGAGAGCAGTAGAGTTATGGGCCCCAGCAAGAGCTTAAGAAAGGAATAACAACGAAAGTGACCAGGACGAGCACCAAGCATTGGTTCCTGGAGACGAACACAAAGTGGTGTAAACTGTGTAATTGACCAACTTCTAATTGACCGTCCTGGTCAATTAGAAGTTGGAGTTCATGGAAGTTGGCATAAAATCCACGAATATTCCACTGAAGAATAGACATTATCAAAGAGAAAGGACAGTAACAGAGAACAAGACAGAAATAAAGGTAAAGAGGAACACAGTTTATTAAAGATTCTCAGGATCAGGGTCAGGATCAGGGTCTGGATCAGGAGCAGGGTCGGCAAAATCAGGGTTAGGGGGCATGGGTAAACTTAGTAAGGAGGGAAGGGAGCGAGAGAACAGACCAGAGGCGACTAACGGGGTCCGGAGGAGGAGGAGACAACTGAGAGGGGCAGGCAAGGACAGTTGGAGGAGGGGGGTGGTGGCAGAAATCAGGTAGTGCACCTCAGGAAGGGCAGCAACAGAGAGGGAATCGGGGACGGAAGAAACCTCCATATCAGAGACAGGGGGCTCGACTACTGAAATGGGAGGGGATGTAGTGACAGACAGAGGGAGGGGGTGAGGAAGAAAGCGAAACCTTCTTACCCGCCGGAGAGGAAGAAGGAGAGGAGATAGGCTTACGTTTCTGACTCTAAAAGACAGGCGATCCAGTAACAACGTACCGAGCGACAGACTCAATGGTCTCAGCAGGAGAAGAGGAACGAGAGCGAACAACACGAAGATTGCTGGGAGGATGATGGATATCAGCCTGGACAGACAGGTGGCGTGGAGGGTCTAGAGACTGGGGGGAGGGTAGGGAAGAAAGAGTGGGGGGGGGAGATGGGGAAAAAACAAAGGAGATATGGAGGACTGGGTAGGAAGGGGGGAAATCCCAGATGGAGAGCCGGGAGGGAGACCATCTGGGACAGGAGGCAAAGGAATAGGGGAGGAGGTGGTGGGTGTGGTCGGGTTTAAGGCCTGGAAACGGTTATGAGACTGAGGAAGACGGGAAGGACGAGGAGAGGTAGAATGCAACACGCGAGCGTAGGAGACGCCCGCGAATGGGGAGAGACGACGAACTTGGCGTCTCGCTTCAGGAAAAGACAGACGATCACGGTGCTTCGAGTTGAGGACGGCTTCCTCGAGTTTGTAGTGCATACACGAGTGTGAGAAGGTAGGGTGGGCTTCACCGCAATTGAAGCTGCGAGCCTGGGGAGACGTGCACTCTGACTTAGAATGACTATCGTCCCCACACAAGGGGCACAGATACACAGTACTGGTGCATTCGAGGACACCGTGCCCGAACTTCCAATACTTATTGCATAGTCTAGGAGAGGGAATGTACTCCTGAACGGAGCATCTGGCACCAGCAAGAATAATAGAGGGTGGAAGGGCCCTACTATCAAAGGTGATTTTTACAACTCGAAGGGGCTGACGGCGACGACCACGAGGAGGTCGAGTAGACGTGTCCACCTGGAGGACAGAATGGCCTTGGGCTTCGAGGATATGTTTAATATCCTCATGGCAATCTTTGAGGTCCCGAACACCAGGTGCAACATGGTGTGGGAGGAGAACAGTGCCAACACTGGCATTTAACCGAGCATTCTTGGAGACCCGAACAGAGGTCTCTCCAATGCAGGACAAAGCGGCAAAGCGAGTAACTGCATCCCGAGAAGGAGCGGCGACGACACGCGTACCGCAACTGGTGGAGTTAAAAGTAACAGAGGCATCTACTGAATCAACAAGATGTTTATGGAGGGAGAAATCGTCAGGAGGAGTAGAATCCAGATGGTGGAGATCAAAGTATTTAGCCCACGTACCGGGACCAAACAAGGCGTTGTAAGCACTATTACGGGAAGGGATCGTGCGAGTGCGGCCGTGGCGGGAACGGTGTTGAGAACCCCCGGAGTTCATGGGGGTAAAAGGCACAGTAGTCACAATGAGAGACGAAGCCGTGCCAGGGGACGAGGTGGTCACCACTGGGGGCTGGGGACTCGACCCTACCGCAGAGGAGGGAGGGGAGCTGAGGGTAGTAGTCAGGTCGTCGGGGCCCAATGCAGCAGGGGCTACAGGGCCTGGTCTTCCAACACAGTCCGACTCGAGGGCTTGGTCGCCCACCCCACGAGCCTGCGAACGTACAAGGGAAACATTATCAGCCATGAAAACGAGGGAAAACTTTCATTCACGAATGTGCCCCCACACCCACCATGGAGCCACAATTAGAGGCAGGGCACCCAACAAGAAGCTATCGCCGATCTTGCCGGGGCCCCCCCAGGGGTGCGTTGTGAGTATACGCCCCACAAACCCCACCTTAAGAACCGTGAGTCCGTCGAGAGCGGGTTTAGTGACGAAAGGAGGATTGACAATAAAAGGGTCCCCTCGCTCGTGACGTTGGGTACTATAGTTCTATGGGTGCAAGAGTATGCCTCCTCAAACACCCGGGCGTCAAAACAAAAGAAGGTTGAAAGAATAATCAAAACTGGCAAAAGGTCGGCAGGAAATGACAATTGGATAGGAGAAGAGGAGGGGGGGGGGAGAAAAATTAAATACGAGGAAAAGGAAAAGGGGTCCGGCAAAATTGGTAAAGGCAGCAGCAGGAGCATAAGGCCGCAAAAGAACAGAGGACTGACCCATGGATCATCACACTCCAGCAGCTGCCCACTAAGCCCCCTCACAGCGACAACGAGCCAGTGAGGGGGAGGAGGACAGGAAGGCTCACACAATGATTTGTGTTGCGGTTCAAACGCCAAAGCCCCTGAGTCTGATGGGAAGATAGACTTTTTTCCACTGGAGGCCACTGAGGGGAAAGGTTGAAGGCTTTCTCTAATACCTATTTCAATAACCTGTGATACTAACCTAGCTTTTGGTTAGTTTAGAATGGCGAACATCCTAGAAGGTAGGTTAAATTGGGGAAGGACAGGCATCTGGTGATGAGGTGAAGAACGTCCTGGGCGTTAGTTTCGTCAGTCGTCCCATATATTCTTTTCAAGTCAGCGATTTCCTTATCAATGATGGCCTTCGCCTCGCCGATGGTCTTCGTCCCCCTGAGAGGCTCCTAGGAGTGTGCTGTCTTCAGGTTTGGTCATATAGATATAAGGCAAAACATCCTTTATTCTGTGACGGTACCAGACTGACACCTATGCTCTTTATGTCACAGACTCGAGTACAAAAGGACCTTAACGTCACTTACTCTGTGTTAACTGGTCGTTAGTTAACGTTATGATGTTAACCATGCTCCTATTGTAACTTTTACAACCAGTGTTGCCTTGTGCTCTTAGTGTTTGATCCCCAAGGCCACGGATACCAGGAAGCACTTAGTGTAAAAGATTACAACACTTACCAAGCCTGGGGTATACCCAAGCTTCTTGAAGAGATATTAAAACTCCACCACCATCTTCCCTAATATCCATGTAATTAAGCTAATTGACTGCTGGGAAGGGCTAGCCAATCGCAGCATAAATCAAGAATGTGGATCCCAATTAAATAGAAAGGAGGGATAGAATTTACGTTAAATGCGGCTTAAACCATGCAAAAAATATACTGTGAGGCTGCTTGGTGGAACCACACAAAACTTACAAAAAACTAAACTGGGATCGTAGACTCAGAAATAATAATTAAGGAGGAATATTGGCTAAACACAAGAAATCACTTAACATTGGTTATTGACACAATTATATGGAACGTACTGTCTAGATAATATATCCTATCCTTGAGGCAATGATTGAATCTCAAACAATATTCTGAACTTCAAATAACAACTTTACCCTAATTCACACAAAGACCCGGCTAGATGTTTATAGCCTGCCTCCTTTGGGGGATGTTCCCTATTCCTGCCCCTCGGCCACACTAACAATCCTCCCTGACCTCTCCTCAAGCAAGCTACCCAAGCCTACTGAGCTTGCCTCACTAATTGCCATCAATCCATTAACCAGGCTAAATTAATATGTACTTGGCCAATTAAGGGATTGAATCATTACATTTAAATGATGTTAAATTACATAGGTCTTTGAGCAAAGGGAGTTATTAAATACAATATTAACTATTAACATACATTTCTCAAATTTAAATTAAAGGGATGTTAATTCAAAGGGATGATGTGGCAATGGCATGTGGCAATGGTGGTGTTGAGGGAGGATGAGGTGTTCCTGCCGGCCACGCTAGCCACCTGACCAGAGTTCAGGTGTTGTCGCCTCAAATAAGTCAAGACCCTCTTTCTATGTATTAATTTCCAGGCACATAACATACATGACTATATAACTCTTCACTTCTCCCTTCAACATACAAACAAGGGGTATACCGAATCTATTCTTTAAAAGGACAACCGTAAGGTGGAACTCAACAAACAAAAATAAACTGGACAACACCTTTAATCCCTTCCCAAGCACTGATGTGTTATTTGAAAGCCAGGCCAAAAGTTCACTCTCGCGGCAAACTAACGTGCGGGCGCGCAAACGCGTCTATACAATACAATCTATGAAGAATATATAACTATGAACAGTTAGGCTCTTACAACTCGATATATGATGCGCTAGTTGGAACAGGTTATCTTTAACTTAGAAGAGTTCAGGGTGAGGCCTAAATTTGCACCTTGTTCTTGAATTGTTCTGATGTCCTCCAGGTTGATAGATGGATTGTTCTGATGTCCTCCAGGTTGATGGATGGATTGTTCTGATGTCCTCCAGGTTGATGGATGTCTACTACTACCCCCAGGAGTGAGTTTAGGGTAACAGCTACTGTGTAATTCTCCAAGAACCAGATGTTGAGCTTACTGGAAAGGTCTTCGGTGATTTCTTTAAATCGCTAAGCAGAAAAGGAGAGGAGCAAGGGAGGGGGTTAGAAATCTTCTCACATGTCAATTTTATGTTCACCAAACAGCAGCTCTATGTCCTTGCTGTAGCACGAATTTATAAATGTGTAGAGGGAAGGGAACTGAAGGTGAAGCACAGAGTACTGCGTCGTATCCGTCAGAGTGGCGCCAAGCTTCGCATCCTTCATAGTGGCGCCAAGCTTCGCATCCTTCATAGTGGCGCCAAGCTTCGCATCATTCATACAGGCGCAAAGCTTCGCATCCTTCATAATGGCGCCAAGCTTCGCATCCTTCATACTGGCGCCAAGCTTCGCATCCTTCATACTGGCGCCAAGCTTCGCATCCTTCATACTGGCGCCAAGCTTCGCATCCTTCATACTGGCGCCAAGCTTCGCATCCTTTATACTGGCGCCAAACTTCGCATCCTTTATACTGGCGCCAAGCTTCGCATCCTTTATACTGGTGCCAAGCTTCGTATACGTTAGTGCCCTCTCCATTAAAGACAATTACTCGATAACGTGCTGACAGGACCATTGTAATTGCTAGCATGTGTGGAGCCTGATGGTTATTTGGAGTCACATGCCTCCCACCTTTGATGTGGAGTCGGGAACCAAAGTGAGGGGGAAAAGTAGTTGAAAACATTGCAATATTAAATATAAAAATATAACACTTTTCGAGACCATTTCCTAGCAGGTCGTCGTGGGTAAAGAAAATATAGTTCGAGGCTAATTGGTTAAGGTCATTAGTATGTGGGTGGAAGTGAAGGAGGAAGGAGGGGAGTCGATTTGAAGTGGATGAGAGGGAGTGGGGGATGGAAGGAATGGAAGGAGTACAATTTGGGGGTGGGGGGAGGAATAGGGTATGGGGTTTGAGTGGTGGTGGATGGGTTTTGGGATGGGAGAGATTATGAATAAGGTTGGGGTAGGATTTTAAAGAGAGGAGGGAGGGGACTTGGAGGTGAAGTGAGGGGGAAATCAGGATATAGGACTCAAGAAGAATTGCGAGGAAAAACAAGAGGAAAAAGGGGAAAGTGTACTAGTAAATTTAGAGAATAAGGGGAAGGGACTGGAAGATGTTGGAAGCGAGGGAGAGCGGAAAGAAGAGTGACATGTAGAAGACAGGGCGAGGAGAGGGGTAGGAACAGTGTTTAGAAGGAAAAAACATTAAGGAAACCATCACACGTGGGAGCTTAAGGGGAATTTTTTTTAGTTCGTTATCATTAACATGGTTAGCAGAGCGTTCTGATGGGTGCTGTGTCTGCCGATCCATCAACACCACTTTCGGAAACACTTTCAACGCTCCCAGTGGTGTTGTATCTGCTGGTTCATCAACACCACTTGAGTAAACTTTACTTCAATGTTCAGAAGCTGACTCCATACACAGTTTCAAATGTAGATATGACAGAGCCCTGTAGGCTCGGGAATCTGTACACCAGTTGTTTGACAGTTGAGAGGCGGGACCAAAGAGCCAGAGCTCAACCCCCGCAAGCACCACTAGGCGAGTAGTACGTGGCAGTGGAGTAAATGGAGGCCTAATAATTATATACAGGAATCATCAGAATAGAGGAGCATTGTTGGCCGGGGTCACAGTGTGCCAGGCAACATAGTCAGGTAGGTTAACATAGCTACCCTTATCACCACTCTTAGACTAACATAGCTAACCAGCTCAATATTTCTTACCAGGACAACTTAAAAAAAAATAGGCAAATCTAGCTATTCAGATCACCACATGTAGTCAAGCCTCCCCAGTTAGCCGAACCAACAGGTTTAAATAGACCAGCATAGCTAAGCATTCTAACACAGTCACACAAGAACTAAACCAATAAAAAATAGTTAACCTAAGTAACCGAAATATTAAATTACTAACCTGGCTCCTTATATGATCCCGCAAAACAGATACGCAAGACTTGGAGCCTGGACCTGGTCTCTAAACAATGCAAGTCCGGTTAAAGTAGCAAGCTGGTTCTGAAGTCTAAAACTTGTGTCAATGAGGACACTGCAGTTTCTGTATTTTCATGTATTCTTGTGTTTTTATCTTCTGTTAAATGCCGTTTTGAAAATAGGGTTATTGATATATGCGACAAATTATTGGGTAACATAATAGACGTGGGGTCGCTGGATTGTTTCAAGCGTAGGTTAGACATGTATATGAATGAGTTTGAGTAGATATTAATTGGAGCTGCCTCGTATGGTCCAATAGGCGTTCTGCAGTTTCCTTTATTTCTATGTTCTTATTTTATATTCTAATATAATTGAACTTTTGGGCGTTAAGTAAATGATAGAGAGATTAATCCTAGTGATTAACATTTGGTTCAATCCCATTTCCTCCAGGTACAGAGTCTGTGTCATGCTACTCGCCTAGTTTTGTTTGTGAGGTTTGAACTTCGGCTCCTTGGCCACTCCTCTAAACTGTCATTCAACTGGTGTACAGGTTCCAGTGCAACTGGTTGTTACACTGCCTGTGTGCTTGTCTTGCTCTGTGTGTCTTGGTTATACTGTCTGTCTGTTTTAAGAACTGCGAGTGTATTAGTAAAAACACAGGCAACTGGACCAACACCGTAAAGCGACCTGTATTTTTATCTTGTTATCTACGTGTTAGTCCACTTATCTGTTCTCACCTAGACGTGCTCACCTAGATATACTAGTAAGGTCGATCATGTGCTCTTAAGCTTCGTCTTTCTACCATCATTGTAATGACTCTTTTGACTTGTTTTTCTATTAATATTATATTTAGAACTGTATATTGAATTTTTCTTGACAATTTTATCATGTAGTTTGTTGGGATCGAACTGTCGATTACATAGCCCAACATTTAATTTATTATTTTCTAGTGTATAATTACTCTGATAACTATAGTTTATAGATAAATCTGGTGTTATCCGAATGTAGTCCTCTCCGACTTAGTCAGGTGTCGTCCACCTCAGCCTGACCTGTGGTCAGGTGCGACACACGTCCATAACTCAGCCCTGACTAAAGACAAAATAAAATGTAGGTAAAATTCTATCATGGATATTTATCTATATTACCCAAAAACGTGGGTATCTTATATGTCGAGTTATATATACAAATTACTGGACACTGTACATTAGATGTACAGTTATATATATATTGAGTACAATAACAAAGAGAGCAACATTACTCAGTAGTGATAATGGTTCTCTTCCGAACCCTTTTACTTCTCTTACCTGTATCCACTACGTAATAGCAAGACAGTTCTTTAAACCCTCAACCAACTACACTGACACGACGGTATATACATACAGCTAACGCAAGCATCTGTAGAACTTTTCTACCTTCTCGTGGCTCAATATTATTATCCTGATGTCGACGGTAGATTTCTAACACTCCCCACGGCACTGATAGTCACCATCTTCCACGGGTCGTATTTCAGAAAAGAGTGGGTGCTCGTCACAGTTTCGCCATACGGCTGGTCACACAACTAGGCCATGTCGACAGGGGGGGGGAAGAGTGTAGAGTACTGCCCTGCCTGTACTCATTGCCTCGCCCGGGGATTCTGATTGGCCAACAGAATTCCCGCCACCGAACGAGCCACGCCGTGTTGGTCGTTAACAACCTGCATGGTTGTTAAAGTCGTTCGCCCTGTAACATTTAGTAGAAAAGCATTACTCTTAAGTACTTATACTCTGATGCGACGCAATAACACGATAAAAGAAACTTCCTGTAACAAGTTCCATTTAGTTACAACATTTAAACTGCAAAAGTTTTTTCTGATATTTCTGTGACTTACTTGTGACTCCAGTGTCTCTTTATGTTCTCTCGTTGTACAGTTCTTCGCCTTAGACAGGGCTTCTTTGTCTCTTTAGTAAATTTCCCTTAGAATGTAACGCTTCTTTTCTCTAGTGTTGTGGGGCTCAGTCCCCTTGGTCTTTCTTCATACCTCAACCCTCTGAGCTCAGAAACGCGTCTTTTTGCATATATCTGGACCTTTTCTAGCTTTGTTTTGTGTCTTTAGATAAAAGTTCCACGGCGGGGAAGCATACTGAAGTCTCACACACACCCTTCCGAACACATACAGGGTTCGGAAGGGCTCTTTGTTCAAATTCATGAAGAGTTTCTTGACGTTCGAGAGTCTGTATAAGCTGGCGCCATTGTACTCTGATGTGTGATGGTTTTTTGCCTGCGTGTGTACGTCGTTCTGTCGATGTCTTCTCTGTGTCTTGGTATTACTCTGTGTATGTTTGTCCTGCCGCATGTGTATTTGTCCTTCTGTCTGCGTGTTTGTTCTGCTACATGAGTCTTTGTCCTTCTCTCTTTGTGTTTGTTTTGCTGCATGTGTGTCTTTGTCCTTCTGTCCTTGTCTTTGTCCTACTGCAGGTGCCTTTGTCCTTCTACCTGCGTGTTTGTCCTATGTTTAGTTCCAGGTGTCTGTATCTTGGTCAAGCTCTCTGTGTATTGGTGCCCTTGACTGTGTGATGGTCTCGCTATCTGTCCTCACAGCTTCGTGCCTTCTCATGAACGTCAGTCATTGATGGACGCACAGGACCGACAATTTCACTGCAGAGATTAATGAAGGTGATAATATGACGAGAGATTACCTTCCCTCGTCCCCCTTGGCAGCAGGGATCACAGATATCACTTGTGCTTGCCGGCTTTCGAAATTGAACCAATGTCATTAGAAATAACCGAGTACTGAAACACTGGTATTCAATGACGATGTATTGTTTAGGATTTATATAACATATTATATATATATATATATATATATATATATATATATATATATATATATATATATATATAAATATATATATATATATATATATATATATATATTTCTACTGTACTGTTTCTACTGTACTGACTTTCGACCTCTCCTTCCTCAATCATATCTACTTCAAACATTTCCTTCTTATACACACACGCATCCCCAGTAAGAGGACGACGTTCTTTGTAAGAGGACAGGTAGTTAGTAAAACTACTGACCAACCAGCAAGTATACTTTAGTCATGAACTGAAGTAAACTCAATATATATACACCGAGAAGGTGGGACACGTCATGGTATTTATATCCCTATTGCCTTGGAGGATATGTTGGTATCTTGCTATATATATTTAGATACTTTAGATGGCAGATTCCAAATGGGTGTCTAATGGCGTAAACGACATTGTTTTTTTTTTCAAGTCGTTCCTTTTGGTGTCGTGTAGGTCTGAGTTTTCACTAAACTGGTTTTCATAAAGCCATTAATCTATGACTCGAAATGCAAGAGACACGAATATTGCTGAGAATAGGTCACAGTATTGTTGCTGATAATAGGTAACCCCTCCCACACATATTAAAAGGATCTTATGACGTTTCAGTCCTCCCTAGATCCTTAGGAGACGACGTTTCGTCCCATGTTGCTCCCTCATTAAACGACGTCTCGGCAAGTCCAGGACCTTTATCCAGACGCAACATTTTGCTTGTCATTCCTTCAGACACGTCCGTGCAGGAGTGCCGTAAGAGGGGACTCAGGTAAAATATTGGTTTGTGAGCCTTTTGATCTCTAGCTTAACTTCCTGCTTACCTTCTCCCACTTCCTTGTGTACATCTCTTTACTTTTGATTTGTCAACTATCCTCGTGAGATTTCTGAATGTAACGTGTGTGTGTGTGTGTGTGTGTGTGTGTGTGTGTGTGTGTGTGTGTGTGTGTGTGTGTGTGTGTGTGTGTGTGTGTGTGTGTGTGTGTGTGTGTGTGCGTATGCTTGTGTGATGGTCTTTGAGACGGCACATAAAACACCATCACTTTAATCGAACTGTGTCTTACATATCGGATTTAATCATTAATATCTGTTCCTCTTAGATGGGAAGCAGACCCAACCAGATAAATGACTTTCTGGCTAGATTCATGAATACTCTACTTGACAATTTCCAATGTCAATTTCCTCTGTCAGTAGCAGTCTCGCGTCCCGATGTCAGAACCAAGTCCTGTTTAATTGGTATTGACATGCGGTTAACAAATTCCAATCCTTAGAAGAGATGTGGAATCCTCAGATTTGACTAGATCGCATACGGTTGCTGAAAGGTGGAAGCCCTGCCTTCTACCGTCATATACAAATAATTGCCAACATAACCTAAACACCTTACTTTACTAAGCATAGAAATGTACACATTTTCTTGTATTACTATATATTAATCTTATTCTTTTTATTATACAATAAAACGGCTGAATGCATGTTGGGTAAGAGGGTGGGGGCGGGAGTCGCCCGCCGAATTAACTATCGTAGCCTGAGGACAGGTTGCCTGATAAACGCAAATGCTGAACAATTTCGTGCTATTAATCGACTGTGCAATAATCTGGAACAATTACATTTGCAAATCAAATATACATTACAACAGTTAGTAAATACCAAACATTCAATGTGAGCAGAAATAGCCATAGGGACAAAAACCGCAGAGCAGCAGAAGAGAAAACATTCAGAACTTATGACATTGTAAGTTTCTGGCCCCAAGCCATCTGAAGCTTGTAGAGCGCCAGAAGATCCCACCCGGTGTGGCTGGGTTACCTCGGCGTTACTGGTCCTCTGTCCTACGGTACCATCAGCGCCTGCTGGTGGTAGTGGTGGTGGTGGTGGTGGTGGTATTGTTGTTGCTGTTAGTGGCATTGTTGCTGGTAGTGGTGTTGGTGGTTGTGGTGGTATTGTTGTTAATGCTAGAGGTATTTTGTTGTTGGTGGTGGTAATGGTGATGGTGGTGGTTGTGGTAGTTGTATTGCTGTTAATACTAGTGGTAGTATTGATGATAGTGGTGGTGGTATTGTTGCAATCACAAACAGTAAATACATACTTACATTACCATACAAACAAACTAGTACACACACACACACACACACACACACACACACACACACACACACACACACACACACACACACACACACACAGTAGAAGACAATCACTCTACAAAACCATAATCTAGCAGCAAGAGTTAATGTCTTCCCAGCAAACAGCTGCTGCCACAACGATATGATCCTCCGAGGATCTCCAGCCCAGTCTAGGAACCCTAGACCCTGTTTATGGTTCCTCATTAGCACTGGGGCTCTACCTCCAAACTAACACCGGGCCTCCCATACCATTCCACAGTATGATACCAGTTCGATACCCGCTTTGCAAGTTTTAAATACGTATTGAAGCAGAACGTATTATTTATTTCTTCCATTGTTGTAGTGTCCCCGAGTTCCATTCTTGTAGAGTCCCAGTGTTCCATGGTTGTAAAGTCTCAGTGTTCCTTGGTTGTAGAGTCTCAGTGTTCCAAATTGTGCCGTAAAGTTTTCCTTGACAAGTTGTCTGCGGAACACTAGCACCGTAGATCATGACCCGTACTCAGCAAGCATTTCAGTGACGACTAACGAAACAAGTACATCTATCCTCGATTATCGCGGTTGCTTAGTCTACATTTATTAAATAGTTTACCAGTTTCAAAATGCTGCCATTTTGTTCTCAGTTCAAGGTTATTATTATCATAGACAGCTTATTAGCGTTTCGGAGCTCCATTACTGTTTAACAAATGCAAACTAAGCCGCCATAATTGAGAAAAGATGTACCGGTTTCGTAAGTGGACAGAGTCAGTATTTGATGTATACTGGTACTTGTATGTGGGTATGGTATTTATCAGGAGAAAGCACTTACGACTATATAGCCCTTGGAAAGGATAAGAGAACAAAGATTTTTGAAAGGACGGAAGAAATGAGTGGCGTCCAACCACTTGGACAGTCAGAGATCTAACGCCGACTTGCAAGAAGGTACTGAGGGTGTCTTCCATAAACGGAAAATAGTAAATACGGATTCCTCCCGAGCACGTACCACCCAAGGCAATAGACTCTTTTATCTGCTCTATCGGAGAAAATTGAATTTTCTCTCCTGTTTCATACAGGAGCTGCGTGAAGTATCTCCAGCAAGTGCACAATATGTATTCCCCAGAGTCTGGTGCTGGCACAAAGCAAGTCAGTCAACGATGCTTGTGGGAGAAGGGGGCTGTGCAGCCCCCTTTCTCATACCCTGGGGACTTTTAATGACTTTATAATAGGCTGACTGTGTGTGAGAGGGAGGTTAAGCCCTTTTTTCATACCCGGAGGGCTGTTAATGGCATTACAATAGGCAAGTTGGTATGAGAGGGGGTACAGCCCCCTTCCCTCATTCCCTGGTGGGGTGGGTTTGGGGGGAGGAGGTTGTTAAGACATCATTACTACTACTAATAATAATAGTAATTATTATTATTATTATTATTGTTATTGCTGTACTAATGTGGTTTACACAGTGTTGGCAGAACGAATATATTTCTGAAATATATAAAATATCAACCATATTATTTACTACCTCTAAACCGTGTAATTCTGAAGCCTTGAGACAATCACATCACCCAGTGCTCGCAACGAAACAAACAAAATACGCGATGAGAGACTTTTAGAGAGTTCTTGTGTAACTTTATTTTGCAGTGAGTTACGGAAAATTGTGCTCATAAACTCCGAATCTGGTTGCTGAACTCTGTGATGAATTTTGAAGCATTTGGAAAACTCTGAACTGTCACAGAAGTTAAGTAAAATGTCATTATTTTATATTTGTGAGTTGATGATGTTCGCAGACAGCGTTGTGTTGACACAGGTACTGAGGCTGACTGTGTGGCAACTGAGGGGGGCAGGAAACAGTAGTTCTTTTGAGTCTTACTTTGAAATCCTTGTCCCCCCTTAAGTCTTGCCAGTGCTATATAGTCATCATGTCTTAGTGCTCTTTCTTGATATTTACCCTTATACCTTGACAACTGATGAATCAAGTCATCTGGCCTGAGGCCCAACTGCCCATCCTCAGGCCATACGCTCACCCAAGCTGTTAGCGTCCCCAAAACCGCATTCGCAACTATTTTAATTAAGGCTAATCATGAACATTTGTAGGGTGCCTGGTGATTGTATATAAACTGTCATAGGGAATAGGGGGTTGGTTCTCATGCCCCTCTTGATGTTACATCTCATTCACGAAATCAATGTAAATAAAATGCTGTGCTTCGAGTCTGTAGAATTTAATATTTGTTTTAAAAATATTCAAATATTGACTTGCAAAACGCATGTTCTAATTATAATTTGTAGTTTTGGGGGGATCTCAACACTTAAATATTGTAATCTTTTTGTTACAGTGATGTAGATAGTGTAGTGTGAAGAGGATTACAGTGATGAAGACAGTGTGTAGTGAAGATGCTTAGTGATGAAGACAGTGAGCATTGAAGAATTGATGAAGGTCATGTGTAATGAAGAATTGGTGAAGGTCATGTGTAGTGAGTAATGATGGTCGAGTGTAGTGTTGATGGTTACAGTGATGAAAACGAGGTTGGAGGGGCTGCAAAAATGTCCATCTCGGTTAAGGGGACGTGTGAGGAAGAGAAGGAGGAAGATTATGACAAGCAGGCTGTAAGCGAAAGGAAGAGATGCAAGAAAAACAATGAGTAATTGATTGGGAGAAGCAAGTCAACGTTGAGCAATGGGTGAGAAGAGCAAGACAACGGTGAGTAATTGGTGGGAGAAGCAAAACAATGATGAGTAATTTATGGGAGAAGCCAGTCAACGTTGGGCAATGGGTGAGAGAAGCAAGAGAACGGTGAGTAATTGGTGAGAGAAGCAAAACAATGATGAGTAATGGTTGGAGGGAGGGAACTTTTGAGGGTGCTGAACTAGCGAGCAGAATATGTAAGCAGCATGAGATAGGGCTAAATATCGAAAGACGATTGCTTGTGAAAGGCAAGACTCGCATTAAATATTTGATTCTTCTTTCTCTTAATTAAGTGGTTACATCAATCAGTCAGCTAACTTTTCTTTGTAAGGGGGAACAAGATGGGAGGGAATGGGAGGGACATAAACAGTTAAAGATTAGTGCCCAGTCAATCCTCGCTGTGTTGACTAGGTGCGAGTGTGAGTGTGTGTGTGTGTGTGTGTGTGTGTGTGTGTGTGTGTGTGTCAGAAAATGTTAGAATTATTCTAACTACTAGGCGAACTACTGATCATTCTCATAATATGGACCAGAGTAGTTGTCTAACTCCCAGGTGCCTATTTACTGCTAGGTTAGCAGAGGTATTAATTGTCTTTAAGTTGTGAAAGTGGCAGTGTCCTCCCCACCCCTCCTCTCATATTTTCACCTAAGAATAGGGAGTTTCGGGAGCCAACTATTGATTGTTCACGAAGCTGGGCCAGGTCTAAAACTTTGAGAATGTTGGCCTTGTACACAACGGTAGGTCCACCAACATCACGACGGTGTTCGAGGCTCTGATGGTCAGACAATTCCCATTAGACTTGGACAAGACAAAAGATGAGCCTTTTTGCACGGTTCTCCACTTTGTCCAAAATTCAGATGAATGATGGAGGGCAGGCAATCCAAGAGAGGGGTGCATAGTTCATATGGGAGCGAACTTAAATTGTGCCTCGTAAAGTTTTGCAGCCCCCTGCTATCAAGAAGGTGGAAAATGTGTTGAAGGGTTGTAAGTTTCTTGGCTGCCTTATGGGTTAGGTTAAGCACATGGCTCTTCATTGTCATTTCTCTCCCTCAGTTACGGCTTCACTTAGCCAGTAACCGGTTTCTTTTTTTATCAAATTGAATATGGGGCCATAGTGCCTATTCTTATTCGATATCACCCCGAGTCATAGGTAAGTTATTAAGAATTGTCAGTAATAATCAATCAATAGGAAAAGAGGTAAACAACTTTAAACATAACCATCACCATGTGTACTTCTCAACTATATGTACACAGATGTACATGACTTAATACTGTAGGTCTCACTTTCGCACAGAACACTATAAAATAAATTCTACAATCTTCTTTCCCAGCGAGTCCACTTCTTCTATCTTACACCACTCAAGGTTCCCTCCCTGAGTCTGTCTTCTATGGTCCACACGCCAGCGAGTTCACCTTTTTCAGCAAATCATGGGTCAGTCCCATACAGTATCGTCACGGTGCCAAAACATCACTTCACTTCCAGCAACACACTGGCAACAGTCTCCAGCAACACACTGGAAACAGTCTCCAGCAACACACTGGCAACAGTCTCCAGCAACACACTGGCAACAGTCTCCAGCAACACACTGGCAACAGTCTCCAGCAACATACTGCCTGGCTTCCACACAGGCTTCATTTATAACAAGATTTAACAGACGGACATTACTTCCATCTTGTGACTGAGCATCCCGGGGCACGTCGGTCCAATCACCAGTACTTCACTAAGGATCACAGGCAAATCAGAGTCTGCACCGACTTGGCCACTTGTTCCCACTGGAACAAGTCTTGAGTTCAGGACTGCCCTGGGTGACATGATTTCAGTCGACCAGGATAGCACCCACATCGCTTCTGAGGAGTAAACTGTGATTGGTAGGAGTGAAACTACACAGGGGTCAATAGATCACAGTCATCCACCGGGAACAGAAAATGGAGTTGGGTGCGCTCAACAGATGGCGTTGACATCGTCACATACCTCCCCTTCTAAAATAATTTGGGGTTGGGTGCGCTCAAAGTGTAGCGTCGACCTCGTCACACCCTCCCCCTCCCTCTCCCTCCCCGTAACATAAAGTCAACAGATGGCCCTTCTTACCCCTTACCTGCCCTCTTATGATGTACACTAAACCGTATATGTATCAGAAAATTCAATTTGCTTGTGCCTTTCTTTGCTCAAGTGAGGTAAAGAAAACTCACTCGCCGCTTCTTTCCCCTGTTTACCTTTGCCAAGACTCACCAGTTTCCTTCTATGTCCTTAGTGTCAAGTGATCACTGACACGTCATTGCGATCATTGTCATTGACGCAACTATAAATGTCCCGCTCGATCTCACGTTGTTTACTGTGCTCCTTGTCATGCTCCTAATCTCTCTCTCTCACTCTTTCTCTTTCTCTCTCTCTCTCCTGGTCACGTTATCTTGACTCCCCCCTCGCTCTAATTAATATCATATGGCATCCACTCTTTTTGTTATATAATATACTAGAAGGGGTTCCGACAGTGCCCGGGATATTCGGTTTTCCCCAGCCCCCATTCCACCTTAATATTTTTCCCCAGTCTCTCCTCATGCCCCCCTTTCTCGCCCCCTCTTCTCTCTCATTCCTCTCCCCCCTCCCCTCTTTTCCCCTTCCCCCCCCCCTCTCTTATCTCCTATCATATTATTATTACAATTATCATTGCACGTGCTTATAACTAATTCGTGCACAGTTTTGCGTTTTCTCCTTGAAAATAATAATGTCGACTAATGATTGTGTGTATGTGTGTGTGCGTGTGCGTGTGTTTGCAAGATGTGTGCAAAAGTTATGTTTTCTTAGTGCCGTTCGCAAGCGCTTGCGAGAACGCTGGCCGTAGTAATATGAACTGGAGCCTTATGCGTAATGGGCACCTCAGCCATGCCTGGATACATAGAGACAACCTCGGTAACCACATCCCACCACAACCTACAATAGCAATGCAAAGACAGCTGAGTGAATGGAGAAACAGAGAGAGATAAAGGAGAGTAAGTGGCAGAGAAAAAGTGGGAAGATGCAAACAAGGAGGAGAAGGACGAAGAGGCAAAGGAAAGAGCAATATAACGTAAAGTGTGGAAAAGTGTTGACCAGCCTGAACTCTTTCAGTACAGAGAAACTTGTTGACGATTTCACGGCTCCCTTGTCGCCTGCAACTTTGTCTTCTTCCACATTTTTGGATCCTTTACTTTCTCTGTGTTAACTCCTTGTTTCCATACCTGGAACACTAACTCCTCTTTCTCTCGTCACTGGCACCCAAACTCCCCCTCTCTTATCCTTCTCCTGTTTTGATCTGTTTCCTATTTATTCAATGTTTACCTTCGTTACGAGTTACATTCCCGTTCTTGTGATGTATTCGCTTGTTACATTAGTTACTCTCTCCCTTTCTTTATCTCTCACTCTCTCTCTCTCTCTCTCTCTCTCTCTCTCTCTCTCTCTCTCTCTCTCTCTCTCTCTCTCATGCTTCTCCCTGTCTTTCCTTGTCCTCTCGCTCAGAACGTTACCATCGAGCGCTTATGTATGCTCACAATAGACGTGTAATTTTGTTTTGAAATTAATGAATCACGATATAAAAGCGACTTACCTTCTTTGTCCACTGTGTCAGGGTGTTATAATCCCCAGGATGTTCGCCTGGGAGAAGAAGACGAGACGTCTCTCATCTTTCATAATGGAACGAAACATTAATTTTGTTTTACATAATTGTTTAAAAACCGTTGTCGTTGCGCTGAAAACCGTTCTGTTGCTCAGGAACCCTTTACACAACGCCTTGGGTAGCTCAGGAACCCTTTACACAACGCCTTGTGTAGCTCAGGAACCCTTTACACAACGCCTTGTGTAGCTCAGGAACCCTTTACACAACGCCTTGTGTAGCTCAGGAACCCTTTACACAACGCCTTGTGTAGCTCAGGAACCCTTTACTGAACCCCTTGTGTAGCTTAGGAACCCCTTATTCAACGCCTTGTGTAGCTTAGGAACCCTTTATTCAACGCCTTGTGTAGCTTAGGAACCCTTTACTCAACCCCTTGTGTAGCTCAGGAATCCTTTACTCAACGCCTTGTGTAACTTAGGAACCCTTCTTGAATTTATCTTGAGTTGATTTAGGGGCTTAGCGTCCCCACGGCCCGGTCCTCGACCAGGCCTCCTCCAACGCCTTGTGTTGCTGAGGAACCCCTTTACTCAACGTATTGTCTTGGAATACCAAATTTATACTTAATAATATCAAGCCAAAATTTTGGAACAAAAAAGAAAAATGAAACTCGGGCGTTTGAAATTAATTATTATATGCTCTTAATTATCTGCCTATCTTCGCACCGAACCCCCTTCTCTCTCTCTCTCTCTCTCTCTCTCTCTCTCTCTCTCTCTCTCTCTCTCTCTCTCTCTCTCTCTCTCTCTCTCTCTCTCTCTCTCTCTCTCTCTCTCTCCCCGAAATACTACCTAATAAAAACTATAATAATCATATTTATATGTAAAAATTTTCATTGCATAAAATATCAAGTAATTGTTTCCATTTATATTACTTGCATTAACGAAATTTCTTTCAATGTCTCTAATTACCTTAAGGGCTACTCAGCCGTTTGCCCAGAGTCACAACTTCTATACAGTTGACAAAACTTCATCACGTCCTCGACCAGCTTCTATGCAGGCGACAGCGCTCAGCCATGTTACCGGCTACATTTACAGTGTAGTTATTTTCCGTTTCGCATGTAGGGTCTTCTTCATTACGGTCACATGCTGGAAGAAGACCCTTGTGCACCGTGGTTCAAGATAACTCCACTGGATTATATTTCCCTGCTCTTGTTACAAATTGTTATTGAATTTGCCATGAAACTCTGGCAAATCTCTATTAAGGTGAAACTGAAGGAATATATTTTCAAATACAGTAACAGAAAAGACAGTAATTAACTATTAGAAAACTTATATGTAACTAAGTTGATTAAGAGTTGTTACTAAAATTCCACAATGGGTAGATCCAAATGAATGCTAAAGAAAGACATAAAAAAGTGTAACAATATTAAATACCAATGTAACAACTGGGGTGGAACTAAATAAAGACTAATATCTAATTAATTAACATTAACAGAATCACCCGGTCGTTTAATTTCATCGTTCACTGTAAAATATTCAACATTTACTATATAACAGCTCCACCACACTATAGCAGTCGTCCACAGCAGCAACCACCGCTTCATAAGACCAGGTGTACAGTGTTCTTCGTCCACCACTACACTCCAGCAGTCGTCCACTAGGTGTGTCCACTTGCATACTTACTCAATCCTCGCTTTCCCACACTCTGTCCTCAAGCTCCGTCACACACTCACAGCTATCAAATACACCTTCCTAACAGGTACTTGTACACTCTCTCCCTGATTCCTCACACTCTCATTCACCTCTTACATACACACACACACACACTCATTACCTTCATTTACTCTCTGTTCTCTACTTCCTTACACACCCTCTCCCTGCATCTTAACGCTCTCACTCCACCCATATTCACACACTCATTCCCATCTTCCTCACACACTTCCTATGACTGCCTGTCTTCTCCTTGGCCCTCTTCACCTCATTCAACTCTCAACACTCAGTTGAACACGCTCATCTCGCAGTATGCACTCTCCTTCCAATACCTCTCTGGGGATCGTAAAGCTGCCTGACAAACTGAAATTGTTGTAGTTTACTAAAATTTTGCATGAAAGACGACAAGATTGAAAAGCTAAACTGCACATCAATATTTGTTATATGCGTGTCTGGCAAGGCATTGCTTGAAATAAGTTGACGACTTTTAAAACACGATATCTCAGCATGCTATACCTGTATTATATATATTTAGGAAGCTACTGCTCCGCTATACAACTCTTGGAAAGCTACAACTCGGCTTCACAACTGCAGGAAAGATGCGACTCTGCTCCACAACTTCAGGAAAGCTACGACTCGGCTCTACAACAGAACCACCTTATCTCTGACCATTCACGTCACTTCGTTATCTGGCCAAGATGTTCTGGCCAAGTTACTGGAGCATCCTTGAGACAAATTGCCTCAGCAATTTCTGCCAGTGTAGAACTAATGTTTTAAAAAGTACGGTCACAGTTATGGCTGTAAGAGAGCTTGGCAAACAGCCTCTTGTTACTGTGTTTGCTGTGGTAATGTAGTATTATTGAAAATATATATAAATACTTTCTTCAGTGAGACTTGTTCTGACATGAGCAGGATCAGGTTGAATATGTGACCATACTATACATATGATCAGGATATACACACATGGCTATGGTACATGTGTTTACTCCTGCAAACAAGTGTCAGAATACAGACACTATGTGGTATATTATCAGTTAAATATTTCCAGAGCAGCACAGATGACTTTAGCGGGAAAGAGGTCAAAGCTTAATTAATTAAGAGATTAGTGCGTAAGTATACAGCATTTGAACACTTCTATAATTATTGTTTGTGAAGTTTGGTATCTCAGTGTTTGTCGCGGTTGAGTCAGTATTTGTTATGACTATTAGTGTTTGGTATGACTGTTATTGTTTGTCATGACTGTGTTAGTCTTTGTCATGTCTGTGTTAGTCTTTGTCATGACTGTGTTAGTCTTTGTCATGTCTGTGTTAGTCTTTGTCATAACTGTGTTAGTCTTTGTCATGTCTGTGTTAGTCTTTGTCATGACTGTGTTAGTCTTTGTCATGTCTGTGTTAGTCTTTGTCATGACTGTCAGTGTTTGCAATAACTGTGTACGTTTTTACTATGACTGTGTCAGTGTTGTCACGACAATCTTTGTGTCATCACAAATATATCAATGCCTTAAGGGTACTTAACAACAAGGCTGAAGTACTTAGTAAATATAAATAAAAATAAGAAATCAAGACAATAAAATTGTTCAAATAGTTACCAGTGAATTTTGTTAATTGTTGTAATTGTTGTCATTGTGAATGCGTATATTGACTTTTAAACAAATGTAATTTACACGATAGCACAGAATTGCATAATATAAACAGATATCATGAGTCCTATTGATCCTGGTTATCTTTTTTGAGTGGATAACTTTATCTAATCAACTTAGATTAACTGGAAGTTGTTTATAAATCCGTTTTATCAGAGTTTGTTGTGCTCGCTTTGATAACTGAACTGTATAGTTGTATATTGTTGTTTAATATTACATGTAAAACATTCTTTGGGCAGGAATTGTTTCATATATTGATTCTTCATTGTTTGTTGATGTGTGGTATCTATTTTTGTTTGTTCTCTTCCTCCCATTGTCGTCTTCCCTCTCTCACTATCGCTATTCCTCTCCCACCATCGCTCTTCCTCTCCCAACATCGCTCTTCCTCTCCCACCATCACTCTTCCTCTCCCACCATCACTCTTCCTCTCCCACCATTGCTCTCCCTCTCCCACTATTGCTCTTTTTCTCCCACCATCGCTCTTCCTCTCCCAACATCGCTCTCTCTCTCCCAACATCGCTCTTCCTCTCCCACCATTGCTCTTCCTCTCCCACAATTGTTCTTCCTCTCTCAACATCGCTCCTCCTTTCCCACTTTCGTCCTCTCTCTCTCCCATCACTCTTCCTACCACTCGGCTGCAAGAAGAGAGAAGGAGTCCACCAATAACAGCGGGGAAGACATGGATAAATAAACAGGGGAAGAAACGTAGTGAATAATTATATTCATGACAACAGGAAAGTTACTTTTGAAGTGTGTGTTGCGGGTTGATGAATTGGGTGAGATGGTGAGGGAGAAAGAGCGGGGTGAGAGAGTGAGCGGGTGAGTATGGGGGTGGGGAAGAGGGAAAGGGGTGGAGCGGGAGACAGGATGAGAAGGTTATGGTGTGATAAGTGAAGGGTGAGGGAGTGAGAGGTGAGTGTGGCCACAGGGTGAGGGTGCATGAGGGTTAGAGAGGTGAGGGAGGAGAGAGAGAAAGGTGATGAGGGAAGGGTGAAGAGGATGTACGAGAAGTAGGCTGCCCTCAGCACAGAGAACTGTTGTGTTGCGGACGGAGTTACAAAACTGTTTACAAATGCACATTAACGTTATGTTATCAGTAACGTTATGTATCAGTGAGAAAATAAACTGGCACCATGATGAGGATTCGAACCTATGCACTGGAAACTCCCAATCACACTCCTTAAACCACTGAACCACTAATCTGTTCAACAGAATGTAGTCGTCAGAACAATGGTCCTCTAAAATCACCATCACACGGTCCCTTCAAACTGCACACCTCCAAATCCTAGACCACTGAACAAAACTCGTTAATACAATTCACTCTAAATCACAGTATAAATTAAAATTTGCCAAAAAAAATACGAAGCACCAAATGAGTTGAAAAAAAAATCCCCCAAAAAATGTTGTGATGAAATACGTTGAGAGTCAGTGAAGAACATCCATCAGAGGCTCGTAAGCTTGACGGCTGCATCAAGATGGTTTTCAGTGCTAGGAGAAAAAAAGCTTCCAAAAGCTGTGAATATAAGAGAGCTTCTCCAGGCCCCAGACTCAGAAAGCACCTTACCGGAAAGTCTTAGGAATGAACTATGGCTCCTTCAGTAGGACTTTTTGGGCTTTTGGGGAAGATTTAAGATGTTAAAGGAGGACTCTGTGAGTACTAGCGGGTGGGTACTTAGTGAGTTTAGCTCTCTTCAGCAGCCCCCGCCCCTTACCAGCAGCCTCTCTGCTCCATCCTCCAGCTGGCTTCCTCCATCACCACCAGCTGGCTGTCTATCACCTCCAACTGGCTCCATCACCCCTCAGCCAGCTCTCTCCATCACCCCAGCTGGTTGTGCCTCCACCCGTCTGGCTCTCTGCAGCGGACTCCTCTTCACCTTTCCGGCCTGCGTCTGCTACACAACAACACTGGTACCTCCAAAGCGGAAATTAATAGGGAGAACTAAATCAAAAGTTAAGAAAGCCCTTCAGCCATTGTCCCAGGGAGGGCAGTGACCACTGTTGTGTACCAGGGAGGGTAGTGACCACTATTGTGTCCCAGGGAGGGCAGTGACCACTGTTGTCTCCCAGGGAGGGCAGTGACCCCTGCTGTGTACCTCTGATGCCGAACCTTTGAACATGATATTGAAAATCCTGCAAATGTTAACTGTTATTATTTTCCTATGGGCTCCCCCCCCCCCCAAAAAAAAAGACACACACACACACACACACACACACACACACACACACACACACACACACACACACACACACACACACACACACACACACACACACACGCACATTACTTTATTATCCTCTATTACTGACGACGACTGGACTGAGATTATGACTGCCTTTACATCTTGAGATGGCGCTGACTGAGATTTATAGCACACATGGTGAAACTGTCCCATGAACTGCTAACATATCGACGAGTCCGGAAATGTGTTTGCGGCAGAAGTTATAATTGGAGGATTTATGGCTGTGAGCGACGGGATAAAGTGTGTGCAAAACACTCCTTTAAGTCTCTTCCGCTCCAGTTACTAGTCTTCATTCTCCTCAACATTCACAGAATCTATTTTTCCTCCTCTTTCTGCTTCTCCTTATCCTCCAACTCCTCCCGTTTCCCATCTCTCACTGGAACTGTTCCTGGCTCTCTTCCCACCAGCCTCCAGGTAAGCTCCTACAGACTTCCCCCACTAACTTTTCATCACTTCGTAATCCTGGTCATCTCCTCCACTGAGACTCTGCCCAGCGATACGGAGTGGAAATAAATGTACGGTGTAAGAGATGGCAATCAAAAGAGTTAGCTGTTAACAGAAGAGAACACATAGTTCGTTCAAAGAACTGTACACATTCTGTTCATTTATTTAGATGATCTAATGTAGTTTACATCCCCTGTGGGAAGTGCTAGTGAAAATGTGAACACACTATATTATATATATATATATATATATATATATATATATATATATATATATATATATATATATATATATATATATATATATATATATATATATATATATATATATATATATATATATAACGAATAAGGAAAAAGTTTCTGTATATTATTCAACAAATCAGTTAGAAAACCAAATAAATAATTGGCAAGAAAGACCTATTGACAACAGCGAACGCAATGCGTACATAACTACATTCAACTGAGCGTAAAATTACACCCTCCTGTTATTCAGAATTTTCCATGAGGCAAAAAATAAAAAATAAAACGGACTGCAATAATTGGGTATATTCAGCTTTCAAAAATTGTTGTGTTCATATGTAAATAAGTGAGTATGCCGCTCGTGCATCACAATTTTTGGTTTGGACTTTGCTTATTGAACTAAAATAGTGAGAGTTTTATACAGCATATAAATACAAACAACGGAATTATGGTTGCTTGCGAGGGTTCAACGTTTGAAAAACCAAACAAAAAAAACTTTAGTTCATTGTTTAATAAATAAATTGTACTGGTCCTTTGTGCCAGATCAGCTGTGGACGTTATATATTGTTTACATAGCAGCAAGGGTCGCAATGTTTCTGTTGCAGACCAGCAAGAATCGCAAAGTTTCTGTTGCAGACCAGAAAGGGTCGCAATGTTTCTGTTGCAGACCAGCAAGGATCGCAATGTTTATGTTGCAGACCAGCAAGGATCGCAATGTTTCTGTTGCAGACCAGCAAGGGTCGCAATGTTTCTGTTGCAGACCAGCAAGGGTCGCAGTGCTTCTGTTGCAGACCAGCAAGGGTCGCAATGTTTCTGTTGCAGACCAGCAAGGGTCGCAATGTTTCTGTTGCAGACCAGCAAGGGTCGCAGTGCTTCTGTTGCAGACCAGCAAAGGTTCGCAATGTTTCTGTTGCAGACCAGCAAGGGTCGCAATATTTCTGTTGCAGACCAGCAAGGGTCGCAGTGCTTCTGTTGCAGACCAGCAAGGTTCGCAATGTTTCTGTTGCAGACCAGCAAGGGTCGCAGTGCTTCTGTTGCAGACCAGCAAGGTTCGCAATGCTTCTGTTGCAGACCAGCAAGGGTCGCAGTGCTTCTGTTGCAGACCAGCAAGGATCGCAATGTTTATGTTGCAGACCAGCAAGGGTCGCAGTGCTTCTGTTGCAGACCAGCAAGGTTCGCAATGTTTCTGTTGCAGACCAGCAAGGGTCGCAGTGCTTCTGTTGCAGACCAGCAAGGTTTGCAATGTTTCTGTTGCAGACCAGCAAGGGTCGCAATGTTTCTGTCGCAGACCAGCAAGGTTCGCAATGTTTCTGTTGCAGACCAGCAAAGGTTCGCAATGTTTCTGTTGCAGACCAGCAAGGTTCGCAATGTTTCTGTTGCAGACCAGCAAGGGTCGCAGTGCTTCTGTTGCAGACCAGCAAGGTTCGCAATGCTTCTGTTGCAGACCAGCAAGGGTCGCAGTGCTTTTGTTGCAGACCAGCAAGGATCGCAATGTTTATGTTGCAGACCAGCAAAGGTCGCAATGTTTCTGTTGCAGACCAGCAAGGATCGCAAAGTTTCTGTTGCAGACCAGCAAGGGTCGCAATGTTTCTGTTGCAGACCAGCAAGGATCGCAATGTTTATGTTGCAGACCAGCAAGGTTCGCAATGTTTCTGTTGCAGACCAGCAAGGTTCGCAATGTTTCTGTTGCAGACCAGCAAAGTTCGCAATGTTTCTGTTGCAGACCAGCAAGGGTCGCAATGTTTCTGTTGCAGACCAGCAAAGTTCGCAATATTTCTGTTGCAGATCAGCAAGGTTTGCAAGGTTTCTGTTGAAGATCAGCAAGGGTCGCAGTGTTTCTGTTGCAGATAAGGAAGGGTTGCAATGTGTCTATTACAGAGCAGCACGGGGTGTAATGTTTGTATTATAGTGGCATACATCCCCTGCTCGTAATACAGCATTAGAACTTTTGGATACAATATATTTATTATAGAGCAGCCGGGACGCAATATTTTAATTACAGAGCTGAAGGTGACGCTGTGTCTTTATTGCAGAACAGAAGCGGACTCCATAATTCTTACAGGTAGCAGCAAAGGACGCAACAACTGCCACAGGCATGAGCAGAGGACGCAACAACTCCCACAGGCATGAGCAGAGGACGCAACAACTCCCACAGGCATGAGCAGAGGACGCAACAACTCCCACAGGCATGAGCAGAGGACGTAACAACTTCCACAGGCATCAGCAGAGGACGCAACAACTGCCACAGGCATTAGCAGAGGACGCAACAACTTCCACAGGCATCAGCAGAGGACGCAACAACTTCCACAGGCATCAGCAGAGGACGCAACAACTTCCACAGGAATCAACAGAGGACGCAACAACTCCCACAGGCATGGGCAGAGGACGTAACAACTCCCACAGGCATGAGCAGAGGACGTAACAACTGCCACAGGCATGAGCAGAGGACGCAACAACTCCCACAGGCATGAGCAGAGGACGTAACAACTGCCACAGACATCAGCAGAGGACGTAACAACTCCCACAGGCATCAGCAGAGGACGTAACAACTTCCACAGGCATCAGCAGAGGACGTAACAACTGCCACAGGCATGAGCAGAGGACGCAACAACTCCCACATGCATGAGCAGAGGACGTAACAACTCCCACAGGCATGAGCAGAGGACGCATCAACTCCCACAGGCATGAGCAGAGGACGCAACAACTCCCACAGGCATCAGCAGAGGACGTAACAACTCCCACAGGCATCAGCAGAGGACGTAACAACTTCCACAGGCATCAGCAGAGGACGTAACAACTGCCACAGGCATGAGCAGAGGACGCAACAACTCCCACATGCATGAGCAGAGGACGTAACAACTCCCACAGGCATGAGCAGAGGACGTAACAACTCCCACAGGCATGAGCAGAGGATGTAACAACTTCCACAGACATCAGCAGAGGACGCAACAACTCCCACATGCATGAGCAGAGGACGTAACAACTCCCACAGGCATCAGCAGAGGACGCAACAGCTACTTCAAGCATCAGCAGCAGACGCAAGAAGTCATTACAGCAGCCATATAGTCGACGAACAGTTTCATATTTCACGCACAAAACAACGTCGTAACGCTCTCGAGGTTTGCTCAAAACTGCGAGCAAGAGACCATGAAAAACCCAAACTCTTAACAAAGCAGCAAGAAAAAACAGAACGCCGTAAGCAGCGGAGCTCAGCGATAAAGTCATGAGGCAAGGAAAATGAGACCTTCTTCTGTCATCTGAGAGACGCTCCACTGCCGCTCTATAATTGCTCCTTTCCCTTTTCGTCTTCCCGACCTAGTTATGAGACTGGAAGAGGAAATGTGAGCCTTATTACGGAATGGAGTTTTAGTTACCCATTTCGTCTTTCATCGTAGTTGTCCCTGATTTAAATATTCGCTTTAATAGCGGTATTAGTTTTGCTATTATATGTATAATGCAAACTTTGGGTGCATTGTTATGACTCATTTGGTTAGTGACAGTGTAGCTATGACCCTCTGTCTTGTGGGAGTGTAGCTATGACCCCTCTTGCTTGGGAGTGTTTCTATCACCCCTCTGGCATGTGGGAGTGTTTCTATGAACTCTCTGGCTTGTGGGTTTGTTTCTATGACCTTTCCGGCTTGTCTTGTGGGAGTGTAGTTATGACCACTCTGGCTTGTGAGAATGTTGCTATGACCCGTCTTGCTTGTGGGAATGTTGCTTTGACCCCTCTGGCTTGTGGTAGTGTTGCTATGACTCCTCTTGCTTGTGGGAATGTTGATATAAACGACGTTGCTTGTGGATGTGTTTCTATGACCCCTCTGGCTTTTGGGAGTGCTGCTATGACCCTTCTGATTTGTGAGGTATGTTTCTATGATTTCTTTGGCTTGTGGGAGTGTTTCTATGAACCCTCTGGCTTGTGGGAGTGTTTCTATGTCCTCCTGTCTTGTGGGAGGGTTTCTATGACCCCTCTGGTTTGTGGGAGTGTTTCTATGACCCCTCTGGCTTGTGGGAGTGTTTCTATGAACCCTCTGGCTTGTGAGAGTGTTTCTATGACCCCTCTAGCTTGTGGGAGTGTTTCTATGACCCCTCTGGCTTGTGGGAGTGTTTCTATGAACCCTCTGGCTTGTGGGAGTGTTTTTATGAACCCTCTGGCTTGTGGGAGTGTTTCTATGTCCTCCTGGCTTATGGGTGTGTTTCTATGACCCCTCTGGCATGTGGGAGTGTTTCTATGACCCCTCTGGCTTGTGAGAGCGTTTCTATGTCCTCCTGGCATGTGGGAGCGTTTCTATGACCCTTCTGGCATGTGGGAGTGTTTCTATGACCCCTCTGGCTTGTAGGAGCGGTGTTATGACCCTTCTAGCTTGTTGGAATGTTGCCGAAAAACGAATGAAATTCTTTCATGGCGAATCGCTGCTGAATCAAAATTCTTTCTCATCAGTTCCTACGGATCTCACTGAATAGCATAATAAACCCTAAAACGAGAATCATATGCACAATGAAATCACAAAAGCGTGAACTTCCGATTAGAAATTTTTTGTCGTAGATTTCGTTGTGTATTTCACGGGAACATTTGGCGGACAACAGGATTTCCTACATCAGTGTGTGTGTCAAGCTTACAAGTACATATTGGATTAGGTATCAGGTAAGTGCCACTAAACTCCATTGAGTTACTGTGGATTTTTGGTTGCGTTTCTTTTATGTACATATTGGTCTAGTGGGTAATCTGTGTTTATTGGGTGCTCTAGAACGAGGGTTCGAATCCTCTGTCCTGCTCCAAGGTTTTTCTCAAGAATTATATGTAATGAAATTGAACGTTACTGTACAACTGCATTTCAACCCAAAATTAACTAATATTAAGGCGTTTGCTGAACATTTATACATACAGCCACTTGAATTAATCCCAGGATTATATAAAAGGAAATATTAATCTTGTTTAATACTGAAATAGACACTAAATAATATATACTGTTGTGAATAAATTATCAGATAAATCAATAATTACCCAACATATTTCACAACAAATGAAGCGCAGGGAGAAGATGTAAAGAGGGACATGAAGGAGGAAACAACGAGGATGTGAGAAAGATGTGAGTAAAGAAGACAGTGACGATTCATTTCCTTAATGACGCGATTTGACCCGAGGTCAACAGATAAGGCATTTTCCTTTAGACATTTCCACCCCTTGACAAATTAATTAAAATATTGCAAGTGAGCTACCTGAGGGAAATCGGGAACACATTATAAAAAATTAAACATAAATGAGACATAATGAGACATAATGTATATTTCTATGTGAACAAATATACAGAGATATCCAAATGTCTTTCACACAGAGATATAAATCAGTCAGTTAGATTGCTTGTCCCAATTGACTCTTCTCAGAAATCCTAGCTTTGGGGACACGGCTGGTCGGTTTCCTCTCTCGATCTGACTTATCAGTCCTGTGTTTATCGATTAATCTCTAGTAGTATGTGATCATTCATAACCAGAATGCTATGTCTGTTTATGGTTGTTGATGATATTTCCACAAATTATAGCTTCGGGGTCCGCCTCTCTATGTGGAGTGTTTATATAAAAATTATATATATATATATATATATATATATATATATATATATATATATATATATATATATATATATATATATATATATATATATATATATATATATATACATATATATATATATATATATATATATACATATATATATATATATATATATATATATATATATATATATATATATACATATATACATATATATATATACATCCATATATATATATACATCCATATATATATATATATATACATCCATATATATATATGGATGTATATATATATATATATATACATCCATATATATATATATATATATATATATATATATATACATCCATTATATATATATATATATATATATATATATATATATATATATATATATATATAAATATATATATATATATATATATATAGGAGAGATCATCTGTCTGTCATATTGTCTACCTGTCAAATTATCTGCCGGTCCGAGAATGGACGGCTAAAAGTTTGGAGCTACTCTCGTTCATATTTTCAATATGACACATTTGTGGTAGTTATCATAGGCAGTTATGACAGCCACCACAACTATTGCAAAGGGGTGTGAAGATTGTGAAGAGAAGGCATGGGACGAGACGACGGATGACAAATTAAGAAAGGGTAGCAGAGAGACCCGGGCACCTCCGCCTACCCAGTTTAGTAGACTCAATAAGCACACTTGAACTGATACGGTCAAGAGGAGCTTACTGCGGAAACTACCAATTACAGGAGGTTTCCCACTTTAAATTGGGCGCAGAGTGTTAAATTGCTGAGACAATAGACTTATCCGCGACCCCAGACTAACTCGCCATTCTCTCTCTAACTCTCTCTCTCTCTCTCTCTCTCTCTCTCTCTCTCTCTCTCTCTCTCTCTCTCTCTCTCTCTCTCTCCCTTTATCTCGCATAATTTTAATAGCTCTATAGAGATCATTCAGCACTATGAGAGCCTTACAGCTATCATACAACATTACGAGAGCTCTACAGTGATCATACAATACTACGAGAGCTCTACAGCGATCATTCGTCTTTGGAAATGTAATAAGCATTACGAAACGCGTTCAGGCGTCAGACCAGATATAAAGAAAGAATTTTGGAGAGGTAATTTATCAGTTATCCTCGACAGTGTAGAAGAACGTAAGAAATATTGAACAGATTCGTGTTAGAATTATTAATCTTACCCTTTCGGTCATATTCAACAACATATGTTTACAAGAAATCTCTGACACTAAAAAAGTTCTTTCTAATATCTCTGTTGCTTATTTGGGCACACAGTTTCCACCTGTGTCCCCTAGTGCATGTGCCCCTTGTGTTAAATAGCCTTTCTTTATCTACCCTATCAAAGTGTGTGCGTGTGTGTATGTGTGTCTTTAGGGTTACCCTCACCAAATTTTTCAGGAGGACACATGGTTGGTAGGAGGTTGTCATAGACATGTCGGGGTCGGTTCTGTTGCCCCCCTTTTAAAGGAATATAAGGTTCTATCTGTGAAGTGGCCTATGTGAAGTCTGATTATTTTCTTTTTTTTTTTTTTGGCTTTCCAGATAGTTTTTAATGGTTTCTCAGCTGTTCATAATACCCCCATCACATGCATAGAGAATTACAGGCATTCAGAGATTTACAAACATAAAGTTACACATACACAGACAATTACAGACAGACAGGAATCACAGGATTCCTGTCCTGTGTTGGGTTCATACAGGAATCCCATCCCCACTGGTCTGTCTTGAGCGTTGCCACATTTAATTTTTTAATGCCTTCAAGTAATGGATTATCGCTGTACGCAATAAGTCTTTATTTCTTTACTTTATAAGATACATGGTATCATTTATCTGGTTGGCTATATACGTGGGCGCCGAAACGGGGATACATATAAACACAGACACACTCATACACACACACACATGTCTACCAGTTGATTGACAGTTGAGAGGCGGGACCAAAGAGCCAGAGCTCAACCCCCACAATCACAAATAGGTGAGTACACACACGGTCCTAGCGTTTGACTGACAGACAAATAGATGGGTTGACTGATTGCTATTAATTAAGGAATTTTGAGGGGCAATGAGAAACAAATATCGAAGCCATGTGGCAGTAACGCAGATACGCACGTTATTCTTCTACACGCTGAGTAAAACTTTGCTTACTCCAGCACTCGTCTTGATCCCCTGCAAATGAGGAGCTTTTCTCAGTCTCCCTCACTTGTTGTGAGGCTCTCTGTGGTCAGGGTCAGTCTTGTCCTAAGGCTTTCTCGGGTTACAGCCCCCCACCTTCCCCTCTCTCTCTCTCTCTCTCTCTCTCTCTCTCTCTCTCTCTCTCTCTCTCTCTCTCTCTCTCTCTCTCTCTCTCTCTCTCTCACGTGTCCTGATGATAATTATTCTCTTTCTCTCTAATTCTATCTTAATTTAAATAGATATTAAATAGCTGAAAGTTACTCTTGAACACTTTCGAAATAAACAGCTACTCGAGGACTTGATATAAGCATATCAAGGCACTCTATAATCCACTTTTGGTGAAAGGATTTCTTACTAAGTTTCTAATTAACTTCGGCTTTACACCACAAAGAGGAGAGTAAGATAAGATGCCAAGTTTTTCTTTGAAAAGTAGTTATTTACTCTCGCAAGATGCCGGAGGCTGTGGACCCCGCTCACTCACTCAGAGCAAGTCTCCACCCTAATTAATCTTAATAATGTCAATTAATTTAGACTTTGCTTATTGATGATCTCCTCTAAGTGTGGTTAGTGGGTGTTAATGCTACAAGTAGTCGCAGTAAAGCATCAGTACACTCAGAATTCACCTGTGGATGATCTTATCTGACTGGCTGTTGAGTGCTAACAATAGTCACTGTGACCAATAAACGAGAAAAAAAGTAAATTTAGTTCAGTAAATGTTTCATGTAATCCCATACCCATCTTGTTGTGGGATTGGGGCGGGAGTGGAAAGGGTTATAGAGGCACATTATTGGATCTGGAAGATACCTGTTGGGAAGTGACAATCAGATTCGTTCATAATAAAACTGGATGGGACACGACTAACAACCAGTTTCCCTTCACAACAGAGCCGAATGGGACCCCGCCCCCCCCCCCCCCCCCAAGTTACAGCTGGTATACTTAAAAGCTACAATACACACAGAAATCAAAATAACGGGTTGCATCAAATGATCCAGTAAGTTCACTAGAACTTCCGATTCAATTCTTTTGACCAAGTCGTAGCTCAGTTGACTAAGGCAGCGTCTGCGATGCTCTCGGACGCAGGTTCGAATCCTTGTCACAGCCCTTATGGATTTGTTCATAAAAGCTACAATTCACCGCTGTAAACTTCACCAGCTGTTAAAAAGTTTATATATCAGTTTTACCAGGTATTTTCGGGAATGAATATCCTGTGGCTCTAATAACTCCAGAAAGTCTTCGGTAGAGAACGTGACCAGCTTTGTTAGGGGGAAGGAAGGGGAGGAAAGGGGAAAATATATATATATATATATATATATATATATATATATATATATATATATATATATATATATATATATATATATATATATATATATATATATATGTATATCACGAAAATAAACACGTGATTAAGAATGTGACAATGTCAGACCACGGAGGAAAAATGAAACAGGAAATTTCCTTAAGTACTTTCGTATATTAAATACATCTTCAGAAGGTCCAAGAAGGACCTTCTGAAGATGTATTTAATATACGAAAGTACTTAAGGAAATTTCCTGTTTCATTTTTCCTCCGTGGTCTGACATTGTCATATATATATATATATATATATATATATATATATATATATATATATATATATATATATATATATATATATATATATATATATATATATATATATATATAAAAGCTCAAAAGTCATATGATGTTTCATGTAAATGGAAAAGTAAGAGCATACGAGAAATCTTTCCTTTCCTGTGACAAAAGCATTGCTTTGTAAAAATCTAACATAAATTAAATTCCAGACTTACACAGCTGCCACGTGCTGGGCCAACTGGTATTTTTTATGGTTATTTTTTTCAGTATGAAGTTGATCTAATGAACAAGATTCTGTGATAATTAATAATAAGGGGGACTAACGGCTGAGTGAACAGCGCTCGGGGTTCGTATTCCTAAGAGTCCGGGTTAGATCCCCGGCGGAGGCGGAAACAAATAGGCAAAGTTACTTTCACCCTGATGCTCCTGTTCACCTAGCAGAATATAGATACCTGTGAGTTAGGCAGCTGCTACGGGATGCTTCCTGGGGATGTGTGTTTGAAGATTAGGATTAAGGACTTGACCGAAGCTATGCGTGCTAGTGGCTGAACAAGAATGTAAGAACTCTTGTAAAAATAAATAAATAAATAAATAAATAAATAAATAATTAAATAAATGAATAAGAAATAAATAAATAAATAAATGAATAGAAACATTCTTGGCTCGTAACTTACGTCTTTCTGAACAACATTTGCTGCAGTAATAATCCTCTGTGGGCCTGGTGAAGGAAGTCTTGGTTCTTAGGCTCGTGGGTTAGCTAGAGCTTCTAAATAAGCTTGAGTGACCCAGATAGGAGAAGCCTTGGTGCTAAGGCTTAGGGTTCAGCTACAGCTTCTAAGGAAGCTTGAATGAGCTTTGTGAAAAAGTCATGGTGCCGAAACTTAAGGGTCTGCTGATGCCCCATTAGAAAACCTGGTGAAAGGAGACTTCATGCTGAAGTATCGAGCCCAACTTAGCCATTTGAAGCCGCTTGAAAGTGAGCCTTGAAAAGGAATCTTGGTACCCAGAGGCTTCTGAATGAAGTTTTCGTAAAAGTGTGCAAGAAGTATTCCAGAACAGAGGTGATGAATCATTTTACTGAGGCTCCAATCCCAGCTTACAGCTCCTGAAGACTCTTGAGTACGCCTAGGAAAGGAGTCTTGGTGCCTAGAGCCTCCTACATGAAGCTTGGGTAAAACTGTATAAGAACTATGCCTGCAGGGCTGCCTAAAGCAGAGCACCTCTTCGAGAGCATCAGGTTTGGGCAATACTGTGTTGAGCTCATACGAAGGCCCAAAGGCTTCCTAGAATTTCAGGCAAGCTTCAGCGACAGGTGTACGACATCTGTTGGCAATAATAAAAAAGCACGCATGCACGATACAGTAGCATGCACACATCAGAGAACAGCATTCACACAAGGGGATAACAGCATATTCACACCGGAGAGAACAACATAACACAGAAGAGAACAACATAACACAGGAGAGAACAACATACACACATAGGAGTAAACATCATTCACACACAGGAGTGAACAGCATACCCCACACAGAAGTGAACAGCATACACCCACAGGAGGGACAGCATACACCCACAGGAGAAACAGTATCTTACATGGGAGAGAACAGTATCTTACATGGGAGAGAACAGTATCTTACATGGGAGAGAACAGAATCGTACATGGGAGAGAACAGTATCTTACATGGGAGAGAACAGAATCTTACATGGGAGAGAACAGTATCTTACATGGGAGAGAACAGTATCTTACATGGGAGAGAACAGTATCTTACATGGGAGAGAACAGTATCTTACATGGGAGAGGACAGTATCGTACATGGGAGAGAACAGTATCTTATATGGGAGAGAACAGTATCGTACATGGGAGAGAGCAGCATACACACAGAGGAGTGAACAGCATACACACAGAGGAGGGATATCATACACCCACAGGAGGGACAGTATCTCACACAAGAGAGAACAGCATACACACACTGGAGAGAGCAGTATACTCGCACAAGAGAGAAAAGCATGCACATAAAAGAGAACATCATCCACATAGGAGAAAACAGTATACCCAGACACGAGAGAACAGCAAACAAGCAGGAGAGAACAACATACATTCAGGAGGAAACAGTTAATTCACACAAAAGAGAACAGAATGCACACATGATAACACAGATAACACACCGGGGAGAAGAGCATATACGAACTGCATCAATTTAGGAGAGAACAGCTTTCATATAAGAGAAAACGGTTTTCATACAGGAGAACCAGCATTCAAGAAGACACTGGAAGACATACAGAATCGCCAGAAGACAGACAAGCTCGGGGAGACATGATCACCATATACAAAATTCTCAAAGGAATTGATAGGGTAGAAAAGGACAGGCTATTTAATACATGGGACACACGCACTAGGGGACACAGGTGGAAATTAAGTGCCCAAATGATCCACAGAGACATTAGAAAGACCTTTTTCAGTGTCAGAGTAGTTAGTAAGCGGAATACACTAGAAAGTGATGTGGTGGAGGCTGACTCCATACACAGTTTCAAATGTAGATATGATAGAGCCCAGTAGGCTCAGGGATCTGTACATCAGTTGATTGACAGTTGAGAGGCGGGACCAAAGAGCCAGAGCTCAACCCCCGCAAGCACAATTAGGTGAGTACAATTAGGTAAATACACACACCTGCACATGATCACCAGAGGCAGGAGGAAGTGCTCGAATACTTACATCTTCACTCACCCTCTTGGAACTTCAGGACGAACTGTGCTCCGACACTCTATCTGCTTTAATTAATGAGAAAGCAGCGAGGAAATGCATGTGCACACACACACACACACACACACACACACACACACACACAATTCCTTAGTAGGCTCAGGAATCTGTGCACCAGTTGATTGACAGTTGAGAGGCGGGACCAAAGAGCCAGAGCTCAACTCCCGCAAGCACAACTAGGTGAGTACAGCTAGGTGAGTACACACACACACACACACACAGCCTGATAGCTGAGTTGACAGCGCTCCTTACTAGTAATCCTAAGGTCCGTGTTCGATTACCGGTGATGGCAGAAACGAAAGTGGGCAAATTTTCTTTCACCCTGATACCCCTGTTACCTAGAAGGTACCTGGAAGTTAGATAGCTTTTACGGGCTGCTTCCTGTGTATGTGTGTGTGTGTGTGTGTGTGTGTGTGTGTTTACTAGTTGTGTGTTTACTAGTTGTGTTTTTGCGGGGGTTGAGCTCTGCTCTTTCGGCCCGCCTCTCAACTGTCAATCAACTGTTTACTAACTACTTTTTTTTTTTTTTTCCACACCACACACACACACACCCCAGGAAGCAGCCCGTGACAGGTGACTAACTCCCAGGTACCTATTTACTGCTAGGTAACAGGGGCACTTAGGGTGAAAGAAACTTTGCCCATTTGTTTCTGCCTCGTGCGGGAATCGAACCCGCGCCACAGAATTACGAATCCTGCGCGCAGGCTACGAGGCCCCACATGTGTGTGTGTGTGTGTGAAAAAATATATATAATAGTTAGTAACAGTTGATTGATTGACAGTTGAGAGGCGGGTCGAAAGAGCAGAGCTCAACCCCTGCAAGCAAAACTAGGTGAATACAACTAGGTGAGTACACAGTCACAGGGAGCCAATGACCTCAGAGCGGGTCACCTTGCAGAGTTTACTCTCTGTGTCTGTAATCGTTCCGCGATGTTGCGTATATTTGGCGACGCAGTACGCATTTTGTACCCAAAAATAATATCTTTTTTGTTCCCTTCTTTTTCTCTGCATTTTTTTTTCTCTCTCTCTTTTCACTCTCTCCTCTCATCCCTCTCCAGCTAGACTGCACTTTAAAAGTTTGCTTCTCATAAGATGTATTAATAAAAAACAGGCAACCCATCTGGTAATTATCACAAGAAGGTTTTATGCCGGGAAGACTGTAGATACCATCAAGGGACTACTGAGTTGGTACATACTCTTGTCAGAAAACTTTGTATGCAATGAAAACAAAATGGCTAGCAACCGATCCCCGGATAAGAAAAATAAGTCTGATGTTCTGAGATTTTCAGTTGCACCCGCTATTTTCTCCCCTCGAGGAACCTTAAGCAGTTCAGAGAGTAATTAACCTGCCATCACAATATTATTAGCCGAGAGGAATTCTGGTTTTTACGCTCTGCTGCATATGACTGCTTTTTTGTCCTTAGTTCGCGCGCATGATACTTCTTTCAGAAAGGAAGCGTGCCATTGTTGATTTCCAAGTCCTGAATCGTGGAATATATGTTGTAAATGGAAACTCGATTATATTTATAAATAAGGGATACGCATATGTAGATGGTAGCTTACATATATTGAAAGTAATATTGGATGAATATGAGAATTCTGGAGTCGTCAGTGCTCCGACCACGAAGGTGGACACTAATACCACTTATTGTGTCGGCAGCACTGAACCTCAAGCTAAATAGTAACACAGAGTTAATACTTGAAATTCTGCACGAAGATTACCTTCCTCCCTCACATAGATGGTATGAGGGACTTCGGTACGCTTTAGTCAACCATGTAGGAGACGTTAGGAGAAGCAAGGAATGGTTTATGTGATGTGAAGAGTCCAGGTTAATAAGGATAAAAGTGTTTATACCTTGACCGCCAGCAGGAGAAAACCCAGACTGTAAAGTGACAAACCGCTCATCATTATTGGCCATAATTGCTAAAACTTAGTCTCGTTCAACCACGGCCTGTCCAGAGCAGTCACAACACACATCACAATAACGACCACATCCCTTGAGAAAGCACCACAGTAACCATAACTCACCATATTAAACAACCCCCAGAACTCGCCATAATCTACAACAATAACCAGTGAACAACAACAAGCCTACCATACGTGAGGCCGAGCTCACCAGTTCCAATAATCAGAGATTTGTCACTATCAATAATCTGTGGTTAGCGAGATAATACAAATGAAAAAACTTCCGAAAAGAGGTAGGGTGGCGACAGGTGTCTTCATAGGCTTTTGATGTGCTCTTGGCAACTGTTGACATTGTATTGTAAGCCTTTACGACACCCTTCAAGTGAACCCCCTGAAGAAAACAGCCCACGAGACTGTCCTTATATATCGCACATCTTAAAACCGTTCCCAAGGCACTCTTGAATTCCCATAGTTCTCCTTTAGAGGGCGTACTGCTCTTACGATACCCTCCACAAGCCTGCCCATACGACATTCCCAAGAGTTTGAAGACCATAACTCACACGGGGAAAATGTTTGATGTGAAAAGTTCACATGAAGTATCAAGCCAGTTGTAACTTTTCTCATAAAGCTTCGCCTTCCTGTGTATCTTCGTGGCCTTTGTCCTGTATATTCGCCTCAGATTACTTCCTAAAACGACTAGCACGCTGTAGCTTGACCATCTCAACCCTCACCCATACATATCCCTGATGAATCACACATACCTCTTCATCCACACATCCCTGATCATCCACATATCCCTTATTATTCACACATTCCTGATGATTAACACAACCTTACTCACCCACTAGATCTTGCTCATCCACACAACCTTACTCACACACAAAACCCAACTCATCTTCGCAAACTAACCCATATAATCTTTTTTACCCATGTGCAATTTTTCTAATGACAGGACATCGGTTTCTGTCCAAATCCTGGCATTGGGTGACCGGAAATACAAGAAAAAGATAAACCTATTTGACATTTGTACCTAATGACAGATGTAACTATTGGTACCTATTGACAGATGCTTCCTAACAGATGTCTGTTACCATAAGATCATCACCAGGGGGGTTGGGGGATTTGTCGTCAGGGGCCACTTAGAAAGAAATACCAGGATTCAACAAACATTTACTCAACAACTTACAAAAGCTGTACATCATTCAACAATTATTGCTACTTTTTTTAGATTTATTAAACAATTTACGAGCTTTGGGACTTCATAACCCGAGATTATTATTGTAATAAACAACCTCGTAGCACTTCGGAGCTCATAAATTATTTAATAAATTTCAACAAAGCCGTGATAATTGAGGAAAGATGTACAGGCTTCGTAAATGGATGAGGAAGGGCTTGGTGACTCTTGGCCTAGGACTCGAGAGACGACCATTTGGCTTGAGCGAATGAGGCCATCGTCCCGTTGACCCCAGAGTGACTTGAAAGTGCTGCTGTGAAAGGAACCGTTTTGCTGGTGTTTTCTTGAAGTTTTGTCCGGAAGTTCGTCACCTCCGGGAGGGGAAAATGGGCGCAAAGCAATTTCGGGGGAGCAGTGATTTCCTACAACCAAGAAGCTCGGGAGATTTTCCGCGGCAGACGTCGCTGGCCAGAGTAAGGACTTTGTGCAAATCTAGATAAGACTTGGAGTTATTTTTCCACTGTGACTCGGAAATGTTTGATTTTAAGTAAAAAGATAATAGATCAAATATGTTGGTTGTATATGTATATCTGGATGCAAGCGTTCATGTATTCATGAATAATTTTGTGAAACGACCTTCGTCGTGGTCGCGTGTGGGATGAGATTGGATTTACGAGGTAAGACGAGCGGGCTTGACTATACAAGCGTAAGGGAGGCTTCTTATGATGAGTGAATTTTGTTCTGACTCGTTCACCAAATACAGAGATCTCGCAAGAAGATTGCCTGATCGAATAAAGGGAATCTCATCATATGCATGTAAATAGTTGCCGTGTTTATTTATCAGCTTGTCTACATCTTTCTTTATACGAGGAGGTAGTGCCCGTGTGCTCTCCCCTCGTCCTCTTCACTCCTCCGATTTAGCCCCACCCCCATCTGGCAAACCATTCTTGCAATCCAAGAAATTGCCATCTGCCTAAAACTCTCCTTCTCCTGTTTCACAATTGTGATTTGTACAACAACGCAATTAAGGTGCCTAAGAATGATTTTACTTCTCTGAATCCATGTTGATGGCTTGAGATAACATTCAAATGTTCTTAGAATTGTATGCAAACCTCATTTCAAAGTCTCAATAATATCTTACACTGAATACTTGCTAGAGATACCGGTCTGTAGAGCACTGGCTTATGTCTTTTCAATTTCCTATGTATTGGCACAATTTGAGCTGTTTGCCAAATTTCCGGTAATTCCCCATGATTCTGTAGTTTCGGCCATAGTTCCGAACAGTGATGCAGCTGTGTATGTTGTACTCACCTAATTATGCTTGTGGGGGCTGAGCTCTGGCTCTTTGGGCCAGAGCTCAGCGGAACTGTCAATCAAACAACTTTTTTTTCACACACACACACATACACACACACACACACATCTCCAGGAAGACACCCGTGGCAGCTGTCTAACACCAAGGTACCTATTTACTGCTAAGTGAACAGGATCATCAGGGTGAAAGAAACTGTACCCATTTGTTTCCGCCTCCGCTGGGAATCGATCCCCGGACCGTAGGACTACGAATCCCGAGCGCTGTCCACTTAGCCGTCAGGCCCCAAACAGGTGTGTGTGTGTGTGTGTGTGTGTGTGTGTGTGTGTGTGTGTGTGTGTGTGTGTGTGTGTGTGTGTGTGTGTGTGTAAGGATACAGCGAGATAATAAAAGGTGGTCATAAACGCAGAAACCCTCGCCAGCAACGGAGACCTAATCCGATAAAGTGAGCGTCTGAGCTGAGTTGTGGCTGTGACGACGATTTACCAGGATGGCTTCTAGACCGTGTGTTCTCATGCTTACTCCAGGGCCACCACGTTGCCATGCTTGCTCTAGGGCTACCACGTTGTCATGCTTACTAAAGGGCCACTATATCGTCATGCTTACTAAAGGGCCACTATATCGTCATGCTTACTAAAGGGCCACTATATCGTCATGCTTACTAAAGGGCCACTATATCGTCATGCTTACTAAAGGGCCACTATATCATCATGCTTACTACGGGGGGATTACGTTGTCATGCTTACTCGAAGGCCACCACGTCATCATTCTTGCCGCAGGGCCACCACGTTTTTATGCCTACTCCACGGCCCTCGTGATTGCCATAAGTAGGACAGGTCCGTAGAGTGATTATCATAATCTTGTTACAACGTTCTCTCACGAGTGTAATACAAAACTGTCGACCTTGATCAATAAGCTAATACAAAATATTACTGACGTTTATTGTATCAAACGACCGTTTAGTTATTTTGCCCGTTACCAAGTGTCCTACTCTTGTTATGCTGTTACAAACTGTGTTATGCTTCCTGACAGACCTCGTATAACTCTTGCGTTACTATATGATCATATTCAGTATTTACCCCTTGCTAATGATCAGGACGTTACTGGCGAGTTTATTGCAAGACCTCATACGGCTGCTACGACTGAGGGATGGCGTTACATAGTTCTGGGGACATAACAGGACGTTGTTCGGGAGTTATGTTAATTGCATGTCATTGTACGAGTCATAATACATGATAATACATGATTTAACAATGCTCTTAGACTTACTACAAAACTGGTGGGCTCACAGTAAAGCTTCATATAGATGTCGAGCTCACTGTGAAGCCTCATATAACTGTTGGGCTCACTGTGAAGCCTCACATAACTGATCTTTCCACTGTGGAGGATTGTACTGGCAATTTGTTTTGACCATGATCAAGTTGATGTCCTCCCCTGCAGGGGATGATAGCTCTCGTACTCATTGTTGCCCACAATCCTATTCAGGTATCCATAGCCTAATACCTCATCTAGGTGTGCCCAAGACATTATATGACACAGGTCTTTCTGTTACTTAAGTGGATGTAGGTCCTTATGGCATCCTGATGTACCTTGGTTCCTCTGCCAGTCAGGTCTGTATTCCACCCAGATACACTTAGGTCCTGTGTGACCCAGATTTGAACTAAGGACTAGGTCTTTAGTCCATGCCAGTGTTCTTAGGTTCCTACACCACCCATGTCTTGCTAGAGCCCTACGCAATCTAGATGTACTCTGTGTACAAAATTACCTATGTATACTCAGGTTTGCACGCTACTCAGGTGTACCCAGCACCCTATGTTATGCATGTGTACCCCGGACCCTACGCCTCCCTAGGGCCCACCAGTCTCTAGACAGCCCCTGGGGTCCACAGCCTCGGGAAGCTGCTCGCACATTAACACCGAATTCTGCAGGTCTCACTCTTGCTATCTGGTGCTGTTTCATTCTTCTTCGCGTTTTCCCTCTCTTGAGAGTAAGATTTTCTGTTGATGGCAAGACAGTTGTGAGAGACATCAAAGGCTCCAAGGAGCAGAATCCTGAGTAGCAGAGTTCTGAGTAGCAGAGTCAGGATCCATTGAAATTTCGAAAAGAGAACCTTCGCTCAACTATTCTGCGCTCTTGTTTAACACTGCTTAAGATCCGGTAAAAAATACATAAAAGAGTATGTAACGGGTTTGTTTATATTCTCTTGTTTTCGTGATTTTGGAATATTGGTTAGATTTGTGTTGCTGGGGTCTAGTTGCGTAGCACTTTGTGTGTGCTTATGTGTTCTAAGGGGCAATGTGTTACTGGGGTCTAGTTGTGGAGCATTTTATGTGTGTGGTGATATATTCTAAGGGGCTTAATTTGTGTTGCTGGGGTCAAGTTGTTGGTGTAACACTTCGTGTGCTAATGTATTCTAGGGGACTTTGTGTTGCTTGAGTCTAGTAGTGTAGCACGTTATGGGTGCTGATGTATTCTAAGGGGATTTATGTTGCTGGAGACCAGCTGGTGTTTCACTTGGGTTTACACTGTGTGAAGATGACGCAGCATTGTCAACTGATTGATGTGTTTTAATGTAAGAGCTTTAACCCATCATATTGCTTGGTGAATTCTCTCACTGCACATTTAACAGTACCCATTATGAAAATTATTATTTTACTAGGTTACTCAAGATAACCTCAAGATAACTAAAACTTATTTTTTCCATCTCAGCGTTCGTTAAACGGCTGAAGACCTATGCGTGACTATCTGACATACTATCGTTAGCCATAGTTTTTATTCCCCCCCCCCCCCTTGGTGAGAGTGACATTAGGGTTCGAGTAACGGCAGGTAAATGAACATTGGACGGTTCAATTGACTCAAAATACTTCAAGCGACAGGCAGGTTCATTCACTCAAAACCTATCAATCTAGCAATAAAAGTTAGGATGCAGTTAAAAGTGTTAATCATTTGATAAAACTGCCACTCTGTAGTTAAAATCTGAGGCGAAAACAGTCTTCATTTTTATTAAAAGGTTAAACTAGAGGTATTGAGATGTAAACTGTAAATGAAGATTGACTAGCTAATATTTATTCTTAAGAAACGTTCGTACTCCTTTAATCATTCAATTTCAGACTCGAGATTACATTAAAGACACATATGAACTTACTGTATCATTTAAACATTGTAAACTTTAACGATTATGAAATGTTTTAAAACTCAGTGACAATGCTATAATTATCAAAGGCAGAGAACGTTTCTTGTGGCCTGAGCCACATAAAATTAATAGCTCATAATCACTCATATAATTGCATTGGGTGAACTAACCAATTTTTTGCATATATCAAGATTGTGTTGAACGCTCTACCACACTTCTCTGCATTTCCTCTCTACGACCTCCCCGGTGTACTCTGAAACCTCCAACTCTCGCACAATTGTTCCATAAAGGTTTTCAACGGGTTTACGGCCGCATCCTCATGAGAGCCAATCAAGAAGGTTAATCTCGGGGTGACGACTTACTCAATCCCTGACTGTCAAGGTGGTGTGAATGGGTTTTGCCCCGGGCTGATGATGATGCTTTGGGAGAGCTTATGCTCCAGCCAAACGTAGGAGAGGCAGGCCTCTCGAGATGAGATTGATATGCTTCTCAGCATTTCAGTGTCCATTAAGAGTCACTGTTTCTCCTGGGCTCACTGCCAAAATCCAGCCACACAACGAGAAAGGTACTCTCTTGAGGTTATCTTGAGATGATTTCGGGGCTTTTTTAGTGTCCCCGCGGTCCGGTCCTCGACCAGGCCTCCACCCCCAGGAAGCAGCCCGTGACAGCTGACGAACACCCAGGTACCTATTTCACTGCTAGGTAACAGGAGCATAGGGTGAAAGAAACTCTGCCCATTGTTTCTCGCCGGCGCCTGGGATCGAACCCAGGACCACAGGATCACAAGTCCAGCGTGCTCTCCGCTCGGCCGACCGGCTCTCCTTCTCTTAGATTTCATGCATCATGTGTTTTTTATACCCTATGCTGAAATCTCTCTGTCAAAGTCTAACAGACCCTATAAAGATGAAACCTATTTATCGTCTGTTAATTATTACGGTCTGCCAACAGTCCAAGCAAAATCGTTTATGTATACTATTGTGTAAATTTCAGTCGTAACTCTTCCTATCTTTATTTAGTGTCTTAACCGTTGGGAACTATGTTGTTGTTGTTAAAGATTCGCTACCTGTGTGTATGTGAACTAGCGCTGCAGCCCACCTCACGCATGCGCCGTTTAATAGTGGAAGAATAAAATATTAACTACAAATCACAGTTTAGTGCTGTTGCTGTTTTATAGGTAGTTCGACTGGCAGCAGCGATAAGCGTCTCGTCGTGTTGTGGTGGTGTTACTCAGGGATGGCTGAAAGTGCAAAACAACCCCCATTGAGAAGCAAAGGTGTTATGGGTACTGTAAAAGACAATTTTATCAACATCGCTGAGCCAAAGACTTTTCAACTTTTTTCTTCTATACATCTGGCTGACCTCTCAAGTTGTTCAAAAGAGAATTTGATTAACAACGTCAAAAGCAGAAATGTCAGAACGGTGCATTAACTGACATTTCTGCTACAGTGATGGCATATGTATTAAATGACAGTGATTGTGCAATATTGACTGGTAAATTTATTGACATTCATGATACAGTGATGACTGGTATATTAAGTGCCAGTGATTTTGTAGTGGTGCATTTTGATGCTGGTATATTTATTATCATAATGCAGTGATAACTTGTATATTAAGTGACAGTGATGATAATATGACAGCTAATGTAATCAAAGCAGATGAAATTTGGACTCTGTCCAAAGTATTTGATGCATGACAACCTCTGTAGCGTTGTCATGAATATAGGGCACGACAGCCACTCCTGTGGAAATTCCCAACATTCACTGTTAGACAAGCTGAATCATTACTCAAACAACACCATGTTATACTCGCCCGCTTTCTCTTGCATTCTTTAAACCGCTTGGTGCTCCTTCACTCATAAATCCTGTCGATGCAGGCGAAGTTTTCTCATAAAGTTGAAGGAGCAAGTTATGTAAGCCTCTGGTTTCCACAAGACATTAGTGAGAATTTCCCCCACTATCTCATATTTTCTAAGATTAATGGTTGCACGTAATAGTTATGTTAAGTTTTGTCTTGACGTTGCAAATTAAGGGAAAGGAAAAATTTATTATAAGTCATGAGGAAAGAGATATACATGCTCGAAGTTATAGGGCAGGGAAACATTGATATCCAAATTAAGAATCTAGACGTCGCTACACGTTAGAAAGAGAGATGCATTAACTTTTCAAGCTGGAGGAAGGAGATCATATATTTTCGTTTGGCTTCACATTTCAAAATGTTAAAGGTTTTTGTATCGCAAATAGTAAGCTGAAGATCTACTATAATACTAGATAAAAAGGGGGGGGACCTCTTAGAAGGAAACTTAACTCTTTAGAAATTAAATTGTGACTTGCAATAACGTACATTAAATAGTGATTGGCTAAAGATGAGAGGTGGGTGATGATTGGTTACAATGGGATGAAAACGGCGAGCTGTGAATGTCTAAGGTGCAAGCTGGGCGATGATTGGTTACTTTGGTATTATTGTGGTTGTTTGTGGTTAAGCAGTGGGTTGTAGAAAAATGTGAATGGTGCATGTTATCACAAATTATTCCTCTAATTCAAACTCACACCGTGGTAGCCTTGATGGGACCCCTCACGGCCAGGCGTTGTTCATAAATACTGCAAAGGCAGTTCCTGTCGAAGGTTAGGAGGATCAACATCCCCGCAGCCTAGTTTCTGATCAGGTCTCTTGGTCAGTGGTCTGGTCAACCAGACTGTTGGACGCGGCTGCTCGCAACCTGACGTATGAATCACAACATGGTTGATGAGGTATCCTTTGGATGTATATCCGTCTGTGACAATACTCCTCACTACTCGAGAGACCAACTCCAACTCCAGTATAAGAGCTTCACTGCACTCTTATGTCTTCTCTGATATTCATGCACCTTGCTGCCCCCATGGTAGCAGGACTTGACGATAAACCAGAAACGCAATGTTTTGCTCACAACAACTTGTCCCAACCATGGTACTCCAACCATGGAAGAAGGTTCTCAGATACATCGACGAGCTTTCATCACCGCCTCTAAAGACGGTTTTTACCTCTCCATCAGCCCTGCTCGTCTTTAGGGCGACCCTTCATCCCTAGCCGAATACTACTGCTTGATTTTTGTTATGTTTATTAATATTCTAATATCTTATTCCCATTTCTCAGAGTTACACTTCTCCTTGATGCACTTTGATCACAGAATATCTACACACGACGTTGAGTTATATCAATACCATTATCAACGGAGAAACTTACTAAAATGCCGTAGTGCTTGAATGAAGATGAAGAAAAGGCTAATATATGTGTAAGTGAATAAAAAAACTATTTTATGGATGCAACCTACATCCGCTCTCAAGGTGCTGTAAACAATGTTCTACCATTAGAATATTCTTCACAACTCCTTCAGAAAGGATGTAGGTTGCATCCGAAAAAATTGTTTTAATTCATGTGCATATATATTGTTTCTTTCCTTCACCACTATTATCTATGTCCTTATTTAATTTATTGCATTAAATATGACACAAGTCATGTTGCATACACTACATGTGTTGTGGACGTTTATCATTGACAGACACATTAGAGTGGGCTTACCATTTCCGTCTCCACTCAACTCACTGACTGTGGGTGAATCAACACCACCTGTGAGGTTCACTTAACGAAACGAGTTACACAACGCTTCCTCAAAACACAACAGCAACAACTACGTTTCTCGTGTTTACTACACTCCAACAACCTCTTCAACAGAAAGATTTCTCCCTGGCCGACAGTAAATGAAAATTTTCAATAAGAATAAAGAAATATACCTCCTCTGATCAACATAAATGAATCTGCCCTGTGAGAGTCGAAAACAGATTATGAACCATCTTTACGAGTAAACCTCCGGAGTGTTGTGAAGGTGCTAAATTTTCTTCCTCGGTCGACTTTGTCCGCGTTTTATTCCCATGCCTAGGATGTATAGACTGATGGAATGATGACCATGAGAGTATTGAAATCGTGGTTGTAGGGTTTAATATACTAGAACTTATGGCATTGATTGATTCCTGACTAGATGGGGGTATTAGTAGGTGCCCGGGTCTCTAACTGTCTGTCTCACTACTTGTGTCTTTCTGTCTCTTTCTGAATGCGTGTGATTATTTCTATTAGTGTTTATGTGTATTTATGTTTTTCTCTGTCAACCCTCTCTGTCTGTATCTCTGTGTCTGTCTCGCCCTCTGTCTCTACCTGAGAGCATACAATATTATGAACGTTAGAAAATTGTCGAAAATCTCTCTGTAAAGAAAATTTACCATTTTGATAGACAGAAATTCAATTTTATTGATATAGATTACCGTGCTAACACACACTATAATTTTACCAGTGATGTCTTCAATTCATACTGACTGTTTAGTGCATAATTTCGATAGATGTTCTGAGATGTTTGTATCTTTATATCACTAGTTTTCAGCAAAAACTAATGTTTATCAGTGTTGACACGACCATTATTTCACTGTCATTTATAACAGAAATTTTTGTTGATATCCGAATCACATTGCACGAGTATCTATTCAAAATAATTTCTATCTTACAATTAGCATCGCCGATTTACCACTGTACCTCACCTCAGAGTCGACAACCTGTGTTTCTCACCAGTAAGCATTCCTGATGATCGTCAACAACCCAAGGGCACCAGGTCTACCTGCAGATGCGCCACTGCTTATCGTCTCCTTCAAGGTGTATAAGCCACTTTCAATATAACACCGTGTCCAAATAGCGCCTCTCAACTAATAATACTTGTATATTGATGACCACTGGGTTTTGGCACTCTTGCCTGAGGCAATATATGCCATTTATAAAACTCTGTTTCTCAAAAAGGGCCTCAAATCCAGTCGCCAGCTGCAGCAATTCTTTTCTTCTGCTCAATGCGATCACAGTGACGTCTCAGAGTGCTGAGCTTTATATAACCTGGTAGCGTAGCAGTTTCTCAGCAATCGCTGCGCTACCAGGTCCGTTATCATTCTCTAGTTGAATCACTCCCTCAAACCTGTTTGGCTTACTGGTGTTTTGACTGACGGAACCGTATTTTTTTGACGATTGGTGTGATCTGGTCATACTTGTTTTTTTCAAGGCTAAGGCATAGTTAGGTATCGGTAATAAGCTAGTCTAGGACTGAAATATGGTTGTGTGCAGGGCATAATCATGTTTTTGAGTAAATGGGACCTGGCTGTGACCTAGAAAATACTTTTAACTCTAACCATCTTGTGCACTGTGAATTTAGGACGCAGCCCGTAGCTGCCTCCTAAATCCAAAATAGGCCCTGAAAAGTCAGCTGTCATTTGACAGCGGATATTGCAAAGCGAAGAGTGCTCCTCAGCCACCACCACAACCACCACCTGCTGCCACGGCACCAACCACCACTCAACATCCCCTTCTCTATCGAGCGACAACCTTACTAAGTTGTCCCCCTAAGTCTCCCTACTAAGTTTCCACACCCAACAGTCTTCAGCCCCTTCCATCTTACATCCCCAACCACCCTGAAACCCTTCTCGACCCCAAATGTCACAAACCCTCTCCTCAACTAAAAGTTTCAAACCTCTTCATCTCCATTCCAGACCCCTACTAACCCCCACCCCCCCACCACCTCACCCCTATTCCACACCTTGGTAAATAATTACACCGTTATTGTCCTGCCGTCGCTTCCCATGCTGTTTTCTTGGTCGTCTCCTCTTACCCTGAAGTTTTTTTGCCGTCTCGAGTATAGACGCGGTGGCCCTTACCGAGACTGTTTATCTTCACAGTTATCACCACAGACGACCGGTTTCCAGCGTTGACTTTGCTGCTTGGTCTTGCAATGTCACGTGATGGTGATCAATGCTGGTGATGTCAGTCTGAGTGGTCATATATGGGATCTGTGCCTGTTTGGTCGGTCTGAGTGGTTATATATGTGATCTGTGCTTGTGTTGTTAGTCTGAGTGGTTAAATATGTGATCTGAGCTTGTATTGTCGGTCTGAGCGCTCATATATGTGATCTGTGCTTTTGTTGTCAATCTGAGAGGTCATATGTGATATATACTGGTATTGTGTAGTCATATACGTGTGCGTGATGCTGGTAATGAGTCCCTTGACATGAGTCAGAGCTGCAGAAAAGTGATAGATATAGTCATCTTATACCTTCCGTGTCGTGTTGTGAACCAGAGAACTTACTACAGCCAGCTAGAAACGCTTTGCTGCTATTCCCAGAGTTTGAAACTCCCTCACGAATTTCCTTTCAGAAGAGATCAAACGACTCCATCTTGAGTGAAAAGTCCCCGAAAGTTGAAAAATTAAAGACAAAGTCAGATATATTCCACTTTTTGACAAGGAAATTGCCAGTCCAGATCAATGGATAAAATAGCTGAGCCGTGTGCCCGACTTCACCCTAATACACAGAGACAGGCAGAGATCAGAATACTATCTGAGGTGAGAGCCTAGTGAGCACGCGTGAGCTTGTCTGTGAGAGCACCAGCGCTCTTTATACGCCGCCTACCGAGACTCTATGGATGTCTTCCTGGCTCTATGGAGATCTTACTGGCCTCTCTGGATGCCTTTTCCTTGGTCTCTCTAGGCGTTCTCTTCTTGACTTTTCGAGATATATGTTACTGGTCTTCCTAGAGATCTCCTCATTGCCTCGCACCGGTTTGGTTGCAGAGGTCTGGCTGTATAGGACTGGCTGTGGTGGTCTGGCTGTATAGGACTGGCTGTGATGGTCTGGTTGTTTAAATCATTTTATGTTGCTTTCCTTGGCACAAAGAGTCATTCTTCCGTTTTTGGGCTTCACGTAATATCCTGTTGATCTAGGCCTTTTCCATCCTTACTTCATACTCTTTTATCTTCTCTTCTACTGCCTATATTTCCTATTCCATTACCATTTTTTCCTCCCCGGTGCTTTTTCATTTTCCTTTCCATTTATGAGATACATAACGCCTTAAAATTAACAGGTTATAACTCGTGACGCAGAATATTTTCTCGGCATGTTTGTTGACAATAATTGTGTAATATCTCATATATATTATTATCTCCGGAAATTATATATATAATACTGGTAATATTATAATAGCTAGTTAGAGAATGAGAATATTATTTCAGCCCAATTACTGAAAGGTACAGATTAAAACCTATAAAAAGTATTTATAGAATTGTTTATGATTTTTTCCTATAATTGGGTGGTATGATCAGTGCTTCGTTATATAACCAGGGCCTCGTTATATGACCAGGGTCTCGTTATAAGACCATGTTCTCGTTATATATTTAGAGCCTCGTTATATTACTAGGGACTCGTTATATGACCAGGACCTCGTTATATGGCCAGGACCTCGTTACAGAAACAGGGCAACGCAATATGAACAGAGCTTCTTAATTTGGCCTCTTAATTTGGTATTCATTGAAATACGTTATATATATATATATATATATATATATATATATATATATATATATATATATATATATATATATATATATATATATATATATATAGTAAAATATGTCCATTCCCTCGTAAATGATCAGTAGCGCTACTGCTTCCACAGCTCTAGTGAAGGATATGAGGTGCTTCTAATGCCACTACTCTAATTACAAATTAGAGGCACCGTAACCCCAGAACCCCCCCTCCCCTTCCACACACACACAATACTTTACAAAATCTCTGTGCTGGAAAACACTATAATGATGGCCATTGATACAGTGAGATACAGATGATAATGTTGTTCATAAAACAGGGAGGAGTAACACAAATCCAAGAATAGAGACCGCAGACGCGCACACACACACCCTTTCTCTCGGGTATATATGGCCAAATAACTCGTCCAGATGGCCTTGCAAACCCGTTATTCATCCCTCTCTATGGCAGAATATATTAGGCAAGAAGGATTTGATCAATTATACGTGATACATTTCCTGTCTAAATCACTAGTGCCTGGTCTGACAAGGCAACCATTTCTCATGTCAACTTTTGGCTTGCGACTCAGTGAGATATATGAAAGACATAAATAATGCTGTTACCGTAGGGAATTGGAGAAGCCATGAGTTATGTACATGTAAGGATATGAATTTAGGATGAAAGTGTCAGTCAAACGCTAGTTAACTCATACGTTCGTAATCATTCATACGTGCTGCCAGGACCCCAAGTTCATTTTTAATACAGCCATTCTGATCAAGCACTATATACAGTGTTGATCTTCATCTCATGATAAATAATATGAGCGACCATCTTCCAGCTCGTCTACACAAATATGACCCACGCCCACTCCATCATAAGTAACGCCCTGGTTACCATAATCGACGCCCACAGCACTATAATCCACGCCGACACCACCATGGTCAACGTGACCTTATATGGTGACTTCGTTCGTTGACTTAGTACGGTGAACTCGCACGGTGACAGTGTATACGTTAACCTCATATGATGGTCTTGTACGGTGACATCGTACCGCATACTCGTTTGGTAACTTTGTATGGTGATATCATGCAATGAGCTCGTACATGAGCACAATCCAGACTTCTCGTTAAGTGATATTAGCGGGAGCGAGCAGAAGGATATGATCCCAATTCAAGCTTGTATATAATTGTCTGAAGGTCATGAGTGTTAATGAGAAAAGTTGAGTAAATATATCTTCGTAACAGCCATAAAAATGTCTGAAAAGTTCTGCAATAAAACCTATCTATTGAGCTGCTGGAGCAGTCTCTATTTCGCACTGCATGAGAGTATACGAATCATGCAACCAGAGCCTGATGCAATAAAGTTGATAGTGTTATATGGAAATATATATATATATATATATATATATATATATATATATATATATATATATATATATATATATATATATATATATATATATCAATAGTTGCTCATTGGGCAATTGGTTACCCAATATGTACACATACCCCCTTCGTCTGACTGTAGAAAATGATCATGATGATCAGTAATATTAGGTTCCAGTGCTTCTTCAAAAGATGTCAGCTTTAGAAATTGATAGCTTAGAACAGAACAACTGAAACCAAATCATTGAGATATTATCATTTATAAAAAAACGGCGATTATTAATTCTAATTTAACTTATTTTAAAAATTATTCAGAGATCGTGTTCCGTATCCCATTATTTGGGGGTCACATACTATTTACAAGCTAAAGACCTGACCTGTTCCAGGATGCAATGCACAGCAGGTGGAAAACTCGCGGGTACCAATTTATATGTACCTACAAATTCTAGGTACCTACTAGCATGTACTCTACAGCACCCATTAGTTTTATAACCCAGTGTTATTTGTTTCACTGAAAGTGCAGAAGCGCGTGGAAGTCGATTTTAGATTTGCATTTTAATGACGATTATATGAGCGTGACTACCCCGAATACACGACTAATTCACAAATTTGGTCGTTCACTGAAGTATGCAAAGTCATAGCACAGAGAGATAAACTATTTTCATTGCCAGACAAAGTATGCTTACCCTTCGGGGATATTTTTCGTTTCGATTTCCCATGTAATGAATACTATACTTTCCCTTCCTAGGACACTCCTCTTCACCCTCAAGAGACGTTCAACTAATCCCAACAGGTACACCCAACATCACTTTTCACGTGTACTCATATTTTCCCTCTAAGGATTTTGAGCTTCCACTACCAGGAACAAACTTCCCTTCTTCAGAGACACACATCGTCTCCCAAGGTGACAATGGGTGTCAAATTAACGACGTTTCGCTTTCAGGGACATTCAATTTTCATCAAGTAACACTGAACTACATCTTCGCGCGTGTCTCAAGCGGCCCCACCAGAGCCCTTGAACTCTCAGTTCCAAAGAAATTCAGTTTCCCTTTCCGGGGACACTCAACATGTCCCTCTAGACGCACTCACCTTCCCTTCCCGAGGACACTGGGCTTTTCCCCTCCAGTAATAGTACTCTCCCGTGCAGCACCAGCATATTCCATAGGGATGAACAAATTCATCTCAGTTTCTGTTCCATAAAAGTTCAATCAACGCACAAAAGTCCATTTGGCGCTGCCGTCCCCCAACACAAAGGCTAATGGGAAAATTGCCGCTTGCTTTTCACTGTGGTTTTTTAGACAGTTCGTGGAGGGAAGTCTGCAGGAGTTGAAAGCGAGAGCAGTCTATACATGTGGTTAGGGAACCCAGGCATACGTCTGCCGTGAGTCGGGAATCATATATCACTTAGGGACACATGTGTGGTTGTACGATTAGATCACTGCCTCTTTTGGGTTAGTGATGAACGCTCGGACTCATGGAAATGACATGTGATTCATTCAGACTGTTTCAACTGTTTAACGAGTGATTTCTAGGTCATTTAAATCATATGTTCTATGATCAGTGAGATTTATGAATAAGCTTAAGTGTTTTGTTTTATAACCAGAGTCGTTCGATATCTTTTTTTCTGATAGGTAATTTTATTCAGTATGAATTTTTTGTTTGCTACAAACAAAGAACTCATTCTGAATAAAATTACCTATCAAATTAAAAGAAAAAAGATATCAAACGAAACAAATTATAAAACAAAGCACTTAATAAAATTATAATAAACAATTAACTACTAAAATAAACCACACAATTAAACTTACGTGAAGTGATCAAATGGAATGAAATTTTATAATTAACCCATGGATAATCAACCCTAATACAATTATTATAATAATGACTTAACACATACAAAAAATGTATATAAAATCCAAGCAAAATAAAAGACAATTATAAAATACTAACCAAAATCTTATGAAAACTTAAATATCAAACAAAACTAAATACCAAAAAATGTATTATATGTTTTAAATAAAAGACTATAATAGTATACAACATCAACACTTGAAATAAATAAAAAAAGAACAAAACATGGTAAACTAAAAAAAAATGCTATATGATAAAATGCTCTTAAATACGTAAGATAATCCGTTATCTAAACCAGAATGCTGCTTTAGACCATGGTAATCCAGTCCTAAATGATTCCCCCGGTGCTCAAGTATCCTAATCATTAAGTTCCGAATGGAACTCCCGAAGTATATCCAGCATTACAGCTGGAACAATTATACATATATACGATATTAGAGCACAACGGGGGTAGGCAATTTATCTTTAAATTTAAAATAGGAGCCCATAGTATTTGTATTGACAAAAATAAATCTAAAGTTTCCTTGAGGATAGCATTGCTGTAAAAGTTTCCTCAGTCGATTTCTTATGGCACTATTAGTTTTTCTGTAAGAGGTCGATTGATGAAACTTAGACAGCACTGTTATCCTCAAGTAGACTTTAGATTTATTTTTGTCAATACAAATACCATAGGATCTTATTTTAAATTTAAAGATAAAGTGATAACCCCCCTTCCCCCCCCCCCCCTGTGCTCTAGTGTCGTATATATATGTATAATTGTTCCAGCTGTAATGCTGGATACATCGGGAGTTCCATTCGGAACTTTAAGATTAGGATACTTGAGCACCGAGGAGTATCTTAGGATTGGATTAGCATTATCTAAATCAACATTCTCGGAGATTAGAAATCATTGTCATGAGTTGAATCATTTTCTGCTGGAATCCGATTTTATAATTCTAGACACGTATGTATAACTAGTCAGATTTGAGACTAATGGAATCTTTATATATCAGGGAGCTGCGGCCTCTGTTAAATAGCAACCTTTCGACTGTTCAATTGTACAATGTAAGTGCATAGTATGCCTTGTAATTGGATTTATAGGTCATACTGGCATTTTTTTATTTTTTTTTTAGTTTACCATGTTTTGTCTCTTTTTTTTTTCTTATTTCAAGTGTTGATATTGTATACTATTATATTCTTATTTAAAACATATAATACATTTTTTGGTGCTTACTTTTGTTTGATATTCAAGTTTTCATAAGGTTTTGGTTAGTATTATATAATTGTTTTCTATTTTGCTTGCGTTTTATATACATTTTTTGTAAGTGAGAAGCCATTATTATAATAGTTGTATTAGTGTTGACTATCCATGGGTTGTTATTCAAGTTTCATTCCATTTGATGGCTTCACGTAAGTTTAATAGTGTGGTTTGTTTTAGTAGTTAATTGTTTATATAGCTTTATTATCTATGTGATAGTTATAGATTTATTCGTTTTGATCACTTTAAGTAACCTTAAGTGCTTTGTTTTATAATTTGTGTCGTTTCATATCTCTTTTCTTTTCTTTTGATAGGTAATTTGATTCAGAGTATGAGTTCTCTGTTTGCTAGGTTTTTTATTGTGACTTGTTTATGTTTAACTGGATATAATTGGACTCTTTAATTTGCTCAACAACTGAGTTATAACAGCGAAATATAAAAAAAAGACAGTGGACAAAAGGTTAAGGCCATAAATTAGTTTAATTGCTGAAGCCTCCTTACACTAATTACTTCAAGAGTTCATTAGCAAGATTAATTTCCAATATCACCTCTATTTAATCTTGGCTTTTTTATCAGCACGTTCAAGAAATCTCTGATGAGATGTTGCATCTGATCATTTTTTTTTTGATGACGTTAAAAATATCGTAAACATATACTTTTTTATATCTCAAAAAAGTATTAAATTTAAAACATAATCTGATTGATTCTAGCTCTAAAATTGGGTACTTAGAAGTAAACAAAAGTTTTAGATTAATAAAAAATATGGAACAATTGTATTCTGTCTATTTTCATTCATGACAAATTACTTCAATAAGCTTTTAAGGAGACTTGCTATATTACAACTGATAGAAATGTTAAGGAAGAAGCCAAGAGTTATTTCAAAAGATTAATAAGTAAATTATTGCTTCGCTCTAGTTGTTCAGTAACAAATCAGCATTCACGCTTAAAAATGTGTTGATTGACAGCTTGGAAATGCTGGTCACTTTCTGGAATGTGTAGGTCGCTGACTGGAATGTGTTGGTCGCTACCTTGGTTGTTGGTAACTGACTGGGATGTGTTGGTAACTGACTGGAATGTGTTGATCACTGACTGGGATGTGTAGGTCACTATCTACCATGTGTTGGTCACTGTCTGTATGTGTTGGTCAATGCCTGGGATGAATAGTTCATTGTCTGGGATGTGCAGGTCAGTGATTGGGATGTGTTTGTGACTGGCTGGAATGTTGGGAAACGACCAGCAACAAGAGAACACCCTTAGAGCCCCATTGATCATAACAGGGTTAAAGGCTTTAATGTTAACTCACAAGGGTAACTGTCCACGCTTGTACTTTTCTCATGTTCAATAAAGCTCGATATAATGCAATTTTTCTCCAATACGAAAGGTGGAGTCGCCTCGCTCGACGAGTTAATCGATACAATATCCAGTTATGTCTTTCATGGGCGCCGTATTGTTGGTCAGAATTCTGACAAAATTGTAAGAGGTGAAAGACGAACGAATTGGGGGGGAGGGGGATAGGACATCATATAAGGAGCGAAATGAAGAAATGGTTAAAGAGAAGAGATTTAATGACTGATGTGGAGGGACAAAAGAAGTGTAAATAGTCAGTCAGGGTTGTAGAACTTGCTATCGGAGCCGTTCTTCCAGGTCTGGGGAGCATATGATGCTGGATATGGACAATTGATGTAACCCCCAAATGCTCAAAGTTACAATTTCAAAGGTACGTTCCAGAGAATCAACTGTTAACTCTTCTAGGCATGGGAAGGTGGTGAAGGAGACGAAAGGCAATGAAGAGTAAGAAAAGTGGCGAATAAATAAGATGAAAAAGGTGCGGTAGTTAGTAGAAGTATAACCCAGCGGTGCCAAGGTACTGATTGCGGTAGCAGAGATCAAGGCAGTACTTAATGAAGATGGTTACAGTGATGTGCATGGGTCGTGCGAAGTGTAAATAGTTGCAGTGTTGCAAGTTAGTGTGATGTGAAGATAGAGTGATCATGAGTGTTAGTAATTAAGATGGTTACAGTAATGAGCATTTTGTGTAGTTATGATGTGGCCTCTGTCACCCAAGCGACGCAGGACACTACCTCCAGTAGCACGAATGTGCTACACTAGGCCTGGCAGTGCTTAAGTTTTTTCTTTTGCTTTTTTCGAGCCATGTACAACATTAATAATAAAACACGGGAACATTATTCTCATTCATTTCTTGGGAAAGGAACTGTAAACGGTTCATTTCATTTACTTTCGACAATTTTAGGAAAATGCTTTGCTGTTTGTCTGTCTGTCTCTGTCTTTTCGTAACTGAAGTTTATAATAACCATCACCCAACGTTTCTCATCAGCTTGTCAAGCTCTTCCGTCTCTCGTCTCTGTCAACATCACTGTCTTCCTCTGCCAGCTTCATAACTAAAAAAACAGACAATGGAGGCCCGATATTTCTGTTTTCATAATTATGCGTTAAGTTTCCCCTCGGCAACGACAGCCTTGGGTAATGATTCAGGAAATTTTTCTTTCCGAGTCGATGTTTTATGGCGGAGAGTGGCCGCACGCCAGGCTGCCTAGACAGCCGCGTTTATTATCGACGTGGTGTTGATGATAGGCGCTCGAGGTGTGGGTTAATAATTCCAGTTACAATAGATTGGAAGGTTGATTGCTGCCACCCTACGGCGATTGGGGATCGGTCATGTAAGGTTGAACTCTTCCTCTCACGGCGCTTGATGACCGATGGAGGGTTAAACTTTGCTTCTCACGATGCTTGAGGACCGATTGAAACCTAAACCTTGCTTCTCACGACACTTAAAGATTGATAGAAGGTTGAGACCTGCTCTTAACGACGTTTGAGGACCAATGGCCAGTCTACGATTCTTGAGGACAGATAAATCGTTGATCGCTACCATCCCACTACATTTGAAGCCTCATAACCCCGTAATTAATTATTCTTTAGGTTAAACTTTGAGTCGCACAGCTTGATTGGTAAAATGTTAATATCAATGTTTGATAAATACAATAAGCCAAACATATTATTAATAATAGGTTTTATAATACAATGTTTAACGATGTCAGGGTTTTGAAGAAAATGTACTCATATAATCCCAAATTCGCTTCGTGAATGGCGTTGTTACACTGACCTTTATCCCGGGTCCATGAAACATTACGAGGTAAAAACAGTAGCTCCGATCCTGAATGAAGGTGAACTCCAAATTTTAGCATTATTATTGATTTCGGTTTTCCAGACGCTTTTTCTATGCTAGCGTTTGTTCCTAGATTCCTGGTGCTTTTGCTCCTGTGTGTTGTTTTGGTTTCTCCTTTCCTGGTTCCTTTCCTCCTGTTTTTCAAAGACGAAATTAATTAATCAACAGGAGAATGAAGCAGGTTATTGTAATCTAAACTCATCTTCCTGAAGATTGCAAATATTTTGCGTTATCACCCGTGACTTCCAACATGTTGCATAACTTCAGTATTATTTTATTGCAACATTGCCAAATGAACCATCTCTTTAATGTGCTGAGGCAGGATGAAAACACATATGATATCGTAGTTTAAAACTGGGAATTAATTGTTACATTTGACCTGGAATTCTAGTGCACAGGAAAAGTCACCTTCGATTGAGGAAGATCATGAAGTAGTGAACGTTTCAAGCGTCAACCTGTGTCATGCGTCAATCGGTGTCATATCACAAACTGTGTCATAACTCAAGCCGTATCATACATGAAGCAGTGTAATAAATCAAGCTATGCATGAAATAACGCTAACAATCTATTTATGCTTTTGTTTTATCTGCACAATGATGCAAATTTCTTGGGAGCTATTAAATTATTTAGAAACATCTAAGCAAATATGAGAAGGGGAAGATAAACAACCGTGCCAATTAAGTGTAATGAGCTCGTGGACGCTGATGAATGACATGACATTCATTCTTCAGTTCTCAATCCTCCCCCCTTCCCCTCTCTTCTCTTCTCTTCTCCTTCACCCTCCTCCCCTCCCCCTCCCTCGAGCCAACACGTAGTTGGTATGAGAACGAAGCTGTTCTCTCCATATTTCTCTTGTTCACTAGATTGTTGTCCTTGCAGAGCATGACTGCCATTTGTGTATTCCATTGATGAGTTTTGTTTCTTCACTTATCGTGTTCTGGCATGCGAGTATGAACCCCATTTTGTAACCCTTTCCACCACCGCCCAAGGAGATGGGTATAGTTTGCATAATAAAGAAAGAAATTGAAATTGAAGACATTTTCTCCTACTGAAATATAACGCGAGGATGTAAGAAAATATAAAAAAAGATTAAATATTTAAAATGCATTAGAATCCTAGGGTATTTTAATGGAGCATCGTAAAAAAATGAAAAATGCGTGAACAGGTTGAATAATTCTAGTTCTGGTTCAGTTAATCGTGCCAAATCCAATATGCAATACAAATGGTATTGCGTGTTGCTGCTGGTCGTGCAAGCATTGAGATATGAGTAAGTGAAAAAAATTGGGGATTATATTGCCGTGAACAGATAAGATAAACTGATGCAGTTAGCCTCTCCGAGCTCACCGGCTGCCTTTCTCTCTATAATACAAACTTCAAGGCATCTTCAATGGACACTGTAAAAAATTATTTAAAAAACTAGCTCAGCAAAGAAAAGTTTGGTATCGGAAAGCGCTGGAATTTTCAGAGTTGGCAAAAATTATAATACTTTTTGCATTTTGAAGAGCAACTCCACAGATATGGTGAAGGTGCAAGTTGCAGAACCACGAGACCTGTGACTATATGTTGCCGGAGAGAGCCACGAGGCGCTCTTGGTCTCTGTAGCCGGACATTGAAATAATATGGTTTAAGTTCACTGGATGAGGCCACGATATGCTTTTCGTCTCGGATGCCAAAAAAAAGCTTAGTGAAAACATAATCTATGATCAGACACAGAAAACATTTTCAAGGCTACTGTGAACTTTGAATAATTTTGGCGTGTCTGTTTCTCAAATTTCAAATTTTTGTATGTGGTAATCATGTCTCTCCTAAATCTATCTTCCAGGGTCCTGAGATTTAATCCATACCTCTAAGTTCCGGAGCTAGTCTAGTCGTATACCTATCTCTCTCTGACAGCGTCTTGTGTTTAATCCATTATGGATTCAAATATACAGCCATGTATTCCAGAATTGAAACAGACTTACGTAATATTCAAAAACCTGATTAACTCGTTACTCGGATTTCAAATGACAGTTATTTTTGGCCAATCAAAAGAGAACTGAGTGTAGAAGATTATTATCATATCAGGAACGGAACAGGTCCGAGTACTTAACCCCGTTAGACTCCGTGACATCTTACCACTCTGAGATCTCATCTCTTACAGTGACTCGTTGTTTTCAGCTGCTTAGATGCTCCCTTATCTACTGGAACGCCCTCCATGACAGTCTTTTCTGCAACTCCAACTTATAATAATCTCCTTTTGTGTGCTATGTCAATGGTTTTCTGACAATTAAAAAATATACAGTCTATCTACCTATCTCTATTTTTTATAATTTAAGCCTCACGATTATGGAATTCTATTACATTTGTGAGGTAAAATTTGGAATCCCAGAGCCCGTGCTGGTAGTCTTTCTCCAGAAATATTGGTAGCCTCATTCTGTTAGATAAGGACAGTGATCTGTAGTTCAATGACCCCTATCCGGCCCCCATCTGGAATAAGAGGACTACATTATCTATCATCCAACTTTCTGGCAGGTCTCCGAGTTCATGAGTAAGTTACATCTGTGTTTCTTCTTTCAGTCAGAGAGTTGAAGTTAAAGTTCCTCGTTCGTTGTAGTTGAGTCTCCCTATTATTATTATAAACATCATTATTGGCAAAATACGTAGTTTTGCCTAATCGGAGTAATTAAATTAGGTCTCATTTCAGTGAAGGTTCTGCTCGTATTCATTGCCACACAGAACAGTGAGTCCACGTAGGTCTAGGGTACTACTTAGTGCATATCTTTGTTATTTTTGTAGTTTGATTTTTGTAATTTTTCTAAATAGGAACTGAAGGAAGAGGATATTTACAGAAGGGTTATTTGTATAGGGATTCCTTAATGTCTATGAAGCACAATTAAAGTTCCTGTCTACTCCCGAAGTTCTTATATGTTCTAATTTTAATCACAGAGGTCCCCCAAAAGGCCACCTTTCTGGTGATATTCAATATGAGATCTTGTCTGGAAATATGGTTTCCATCATACCTATGTGAATAGTTGTTTCGTTTCCTCTTCTTATGTCAAATCTATTTCTTTATATATCTCTTGTACTGAAGTATTTTCTACTAATACTTTTTGATCTAGAGAAATACCAAATTTCAGTTTGAACACTTTTTGATATTTTATTATTTACCTTCGGGTTTAATTAATTCCTTTAAGGGTTTTCTCGTCACTAATTCACCAAATGCCACTGCTTGCATCACTACCACCTGCAAGCACTGGCACCATTAACACTGATTTTACCGCTACGACTAATACTTGCGCTACTAACACATCCGCTATTACTAATTCCACCTCTAATACCCATACTACTGCTACCATTATCAACATTGTCACTGATACAACCCTCCACAGCTACCATTCAGTACCACAGATCGCCTATTTGACACTAACCAGCCTCAGCATCTCACATCATCTGTCTCCATCTCGTATCTCCCTGATCCGTCTCTCTCACGTTAAACCTTCTCGGGGCCTCTGTAATCTTCGGAATCCATCACTCTTTATACTTATTCTCTCTCCTCCCTTCTCTCTCTCTCTCTCTCTCTCTCTCTCTCTCTCTCTCTCTCTCTCTCTCTCTCTCTCTCTCTCTCTCTCTCTCTCTCTCTCTCTCTCTCTCTCTCCCTGTATTCCTCCCTCTCTCCCTATCGCGATCCTTCCTCACAAATCTCTTAGAAACTTTATTTAAACACTACAAAAATGTACATATGAAACTTCTTTGACAATGTACCACACTATAGGCTTATACATAACCTCAACGCCAAAGGTATTGCGGAGTTGGTAAGGTAAGATAATTATCAGGCGAAAGCACTAAGCAATTTTGACTACATTGCACTTGGAAAGGATATGAGGATAAGGATTTTGGTATGAACGAATTGTGAATGTGCCCAACCACCTGGACGACTCTTGCGTCTAAACCAATCAACGACTATGGGCTCACCATGGCCCGTTCTGCTTGGAACTTTGTGTTCCGGGTAGCGAATCTTTAACAACAACAACGTCTAGACCAAGTTCTTGTGGATAGACTTTCATGCCTGGTGTGTAGACTGTAAATCGGAAATAATCTCGTTTTGTTCTATACGGAGAATAGTTTAACTGGTGGAACATAATGACTGGTGTTTCCCAGGTTCGGCATTTGACCCAATTTTCTTTATCATATATTTGATTTAGTAACTGGTTTTGCCCCCCAAAAATAAATAACAACATTGACCTTAAAAAACTAGGACGCAATGTTGCGATTGTTTGCATGTAGGCCCCTCCTAACCACTCCACATACTTCGGTTACCTTGGTGTGTTGTGCAGGCTCCTGTGTCAGGTTAGGTCTGCGCTGATGGGTTTTGACGGGTTCCTTCGGCATGGATATCCTACTTCCTTTCCGGGTCGTGGGTGCCGGGTTGTAAACCAGCTTGGACCAGGTGATCCTTGATGGACTTACTTCGCCTCCACGCTATCATTGGTGGATTTTGCGGGAAATTCTTCCAAGAGGGTTGGTCGGTGTATGTCTTCCTCATCCAGGCCCATACGTTTGAGAGTTTCTGTTTTAGTTTCCCTGCAAAACCTGGAAAGAACAAGGTAGGGAGGCTCCATCTCCTATCCTCCAACCGTGGGGCCAAGGACCTGAGAAGTTGTTCTCTGGTCTTTCCGCGTAGTTTCTCCGGGGCGTGGTTCAGCGTTTCCTCAGGGTAACTTCTATGCCTAAACATCTCCCATAGGTCGTCTAGCTGGGGGTAGAGGGTTTCGTCCTTGCTGTTTATTCTTTTAAAGCGTAATCATAGGAAGAAGGGTAATGATTTCTTTAGGACTAGCGGATGGCATGAGTCGAACTTCAAGTATGTTCAGTCACACTCTCACCACCACTTCTATCACCACTCTCATCACCACTCTTAGCACCACTATCATCGCCATTCTTACCACCACACTCTCACCACCAATCTCATCACCACTCTCACCACCAATCTCATCACCACTTTCACCACCAATCTCATCACCACTCTCATCATCACTCTTATCACCACACTCACCACCACTCTCACCACCAAACTCTCACCACCACTCTTATAACCACTCTCACCACCACTCTTATCACCACTCTCACCACCACACTCTCACCACCACTCTCACCCCTACTTTCACCACCACCCTCACCACCACACTCTCACCACCACACTCACCACTACACCCTCACCACCACTCCCTCATCACCACACACTCATCATCACACACTCATCACCACGCTCTCATCACAACTACTCAGTTTCTCACAAGCGCTTAAGAAGCAGAATATCCTTTGGGATGACTTAACCCATCGTGAAAGTTTTAATGACCAGAACATTGGGTCATTAGGCGTCAATCATCATCAAGCCAGCACTCACTTGAAGACATTGACGTCCCAAGGCGTTCACATTTGTGTATTGCTTTTCATTTTCTAGTTTTGTGTGAATTTTCGCAAAATTAGATAATATGTGTATATATATATATATATATATATATATATATATATATATATATATATATATATATATATATATATATATATATATATATATATATATATATATATATATATATATATACATATATATATATATATATATATATATATATATATATATATATATATATATATATATATATATATATATATATATATATATATATCACGGAACTATTTACTCTACCCACCATGAGAGTAAGGACAAGACAAGAACATATCGATGCCAACACAGAAGACAATGTCCAACATAACAGGCCAATTACACTGGATTAATCTTTGTGTTTTGATAGGAGATGCCTCGTATGGGCCAATAAGCCTTCTGCAGCCCCTATGTTTATCCCTTATGTATCCCCCATGTTTTTCACCTTCATATATATATATATATATCTATATATATATATATATATATATATATATATATATATATATATATATATAATATATATATATATATATATATATATATATATATATATATATATATATATATATATATATATATATATATTATATATATATATATATATATATATATATATATATATATATATATATATAATATTCATTTATCTCTCTAAGGTTAGAGGCAAGATAGGGGGTCACATAAAGCTACTGCAGTCCTGCTTGATCTGTCACTTAATCTATAATTCTGTCCTCCAGCAGGACCTATAACAAAATATCAAATGCTGCCTTCCAGCTGATTTCTTCACGTAATATCTAGTGCTGTCCTCCCGATGGGGTCGTCACCTAAAGTTTAAATCTGTCCTCCAGGCGGGCCCCTCACTTAATAACTCTTACATTTCGAGCTCCCTTGACAAATATATAACCTGTGCATATCGTCATAACTAATAATGGTGCCACAACTTGTAGAAAACTACAAGGAGGAATCCCTTATAATAACTCTACGAGAAATTGTGGTGTAATATTATCCATCTACCATGAAGTTCGTATCTTGGCAGAGGCCAGGCGCCTTTGAGTTCTCCACCACTAAACTTTCCCAATAAGCGTCCTCGTAATTGCTGCAACGCTTACAGCAAGGAACTAATACACAGGTAATGGAATATCAGCTCTCAGATTAGTTCCGGGAAATTACGTGCGGTTACATACACAGTTTTTTGTGGAAAATAATGTCGTGAATATTTCTTGCGATAGTTTCGACGTATAATGGTTAAGGTTCTATTAAAATGGAATGTACCTTTAAAAGTTTGACCTCATAATAAACATGTTGAGTAAATCGTATAAAATAGATTATTAGTTTTTTACTAAATTTCATTAAGTTGTCTCTCGACACGGAAAAGGTAAACGTTTTAGTCTATATTTTGTATTAATGCCCGGAATATTCTGCGTGCTCCCCCGTGAATTGTATGGTAGCCCAGAACACTGTATGTGCCAGGTATATTGCATGTTTGCTCTGTATTCTGCATGTGCTTCAGGAGTATTCCAATGTGTATCATTTTGAATGATTGTATGTATATCAGATATTGTATTATATTATTTAACATATTTATATTACGTCCTTACAGATATGTATTCATATGAATGAATTCATATAATATAGGTTGGTAAATATCTGTACCCACTTGACTGAATTTTTTCTCTTTCTGCACTGAGTTTGCCAATTACGTATGCTCTTAATGTAAAAATCTTAGCGGACTATGCAAGGTATTACATATATTGCTACAACTTTTTTTTGTGCAATCAGTTGTCTTCCCTACATCTTGTATTATCTGTGTGATCTAATCTCCTTAACAGTTATTATCGCATTGCACTTTGTCAAATCAGCTAGATAATATTTAGGTTAGGTTCAGTTTGATTAGGTTAAGTAAGAAAGAATAGGGTAACACAGGTTTGGTTAGGTTAAGTAAGATTAGCATAAGTTTGGTTACGTTAGTTTTGATAACGTTAGGTTAAGTTTTGTTAGATTTAACCACATCTAACCAAATTCAATCAGGAAGAATAAACACAGAATAATGAACGTTTCAGTTGTGAACCAAAATATCACGTCCTCAGAGCGTGTAAATTAAAAAGTTACACAATCCCAAATCAGTGCCTTGAGACACAGGCACAATGCCAATAGGAATATGTTCAGTAAATATTCGATAAAGGAAATGAGAAAGTTATGCCAATTGGAACAAAATTATCGCTCACTCTGCAAGCGAGAAAATCAAATCAAGGATCTTTTCAAACTTCCAACACATTCCCGAAAACGAAAATTATGTCTGAAAAGATAAATACAAAATATAGCTAAAATTAAGATATGTAAAGTCCAGGATAATGTGATAAAAATCTAATAGCATAATTGAAAGAAACAGGCAATATTTTACCTATGCATTATTGCAAAAAATTATTTTTATACATGTCTTTTCAATCTATGCTAATACACACTCATGCAGGAGGATTTTGGTTTTCAAATGAGCATTTGCGCGTGAATGTGAGCAGTGTCATCAAAATAATATCCAAATTTGTATAGGTATGTTAATGATCCACCAATCCAATTAAAAAAAAAAAAGAATAAATGCGAGCGACAACCATCTTACATACTTCCTGAAATCACTGAACTCTACGGTGTTTACAACCCACGAATAACTTACTCTACAAAACACAGCTCCAATCAAGCATCATTATAATTGTCAAATCTCCAAAACATCTGACACTGTGGTGATTAGCTTTGAACTTATTTGCTCCATTTTTAATAACATGATTCTCGTATATTATCCAAAGTCATTACGAAGTGACATAATCAAGGCTCAAAGTAGGGAGTGGAACTTCTTAACCTTACGGTATATCCTCATATCCGTGAGAAAACTGCAGCCATCCCAGTCATACACTCGCGCGCACGCGCGCATACACACACACACACACACACACACACACACACACACACACACACACACACACACACACACACACACACACACACACACACACTGCTACCAGACCTGGGGTCTGGTAGCTGTGTATGGAAAAAAGTTTAGCTAGTAGTTAGTAACAGTTGATTGATACACTAGTGTTACCACCAAAATAGTGTTTCCACCAAACTCGTGTATTCTCACCAGACAAATATATCCTCCACTACATTAATGTTCTCTCCGCTACACTAATGTTCTGTTCACTACACTCGTGTTCTCTCCACTACACTAGTGTTCTGTTCACTACACTAGAGTTCTGTTCACTACACTAGTGTTCTCTCCACTACACTAGTGGTCTGTTCACTACACCAGTGTTCTCTCCACACTAGTGTCCCCACCATACTACAGTGTCCTCACAATACTAGTGTGTCTTGTCAAGGCTTCACCTCTCACTCTCCAGAACTGATGACTCCTCATTATGGTTCTCGGCCGGGTAATTACCTCGGGTCCCTCACTAATTACCGCACCTGGCACCTTAATTACCGGAAATGTGAGTCTGCCTAAATATTTGTCTAGTTTTTTATGCAAGTTCGAAAAGCTTTTAGATCCGCATGAGTAAATGTTTGGTTCATTGACGATTAATGGCTGAAATTTAGAAAATGTCAACCATGATATTTATTCTCTAAATATTTTGGACTGATTCTCTCTCTCTCTCTCTCTCTCTCTCTCTCTCTCTCTCTCTCTCTCTCTCTCTCTCTCTCTCTCTCTCTCTCTCTCTCTCTCTCTCTCTCTCTCTCTCTCTCTCTCTCTCTCTCTCATTCTCTCGTTTTCAAACATCTAATTTCCAATCAAATTAATTTGAAATGCCGTGATTTTATTAGGTTTTACCATAAGTAAATATATAATATTTTATCTAATACTTAACCTTAATTTTAATTTGACTTTTATATCAGTAGCTATAACAGATAAAGTCTGTCCACGATTTGTGACGAGGCGCACCTAACTTTTCAGGCTGACACATTAGTGCTAAGGGACTGTCATAGGCGGGTCAGGGGTCTGATCCATTGCCCCGCCCCCATTATGATGGATTGGACTGGATTGTAAAGAAACTCTAATAATTATTGAAGGATAAACTCTAGTAAATATTTTCTACAACGTTTCGTTCGCTTTTGAAACATATTCAGGTAAAGAATGAATACATAAGGTTAAATGTTTGGGTAAATACACATATGCAAAAGTCGAAGTATAGGGAGAGGTGATAGAGGCAATGAAACATAGCGTAAGAAGATAAGGCCAATTATACATAGGGAAAGAAAAAAGTAATAGGTCCTATGCAGGCGATGAGTCACAATAACGTGGCTAAAGTATGTTGACCAGACCACACACTAGAAGGTGAAGGGACGACGACGTTTCGGTCCGTCCTGGACCATTCTCAAGTCGATTGTGGTCCTATCAAACATTGGTAAGACATTGGGTAAAACATTGGTAATATCGATGGCCGACAGGCTTTGGCAGAGACGTCATTATCCAGTGATCATTGGTAAGATTTGGTCTGAATGTTGAACCGCAAGTGAATTCGTTATTCTGTATATTTACGGTGGGTCTTTTTTCTCTTATAAGTAGTGCTTCCAGGATTCTTTAATGATTGGTAGATTCCAGATTTTTATTATCTACTAGGAACATGATTGCAGATAATGTAGGGGTTAAAGGAAGATATTTTGTAAAGTTAGCCTAACCACTTCCGCTTATGTTCGCTCCGTGCTCCAGACCATTTTTCCTGCATAGTTAAGTGTGACAAGCCTCTTGCGTCTATCCTCGAACCTTAAATAGACAGGCAGACAAATAGACGTTCTCCCAACATATCTTATATATTTTATGTCTACATTTGTCGATATTTTGTCATTTAAACAGATGGCTCAATTCATCTTTTATGACTTAATTGCCGATAGACCACGATGCAACGCATCGTTTATTAATTTCTTGCCATTGTTGCATATGCAACTAAATGCATTAACGTTCTGGGGACCGGGAATAGCCCATGTTGGAACGTTAGAGAGAGAGAAATATATAGAAATAAGATGTTGGAAAATTAGGAAAACAAGAGATGAGGTTCGGTCAACAACCTTAAGGGGAACGGAAGACAAAATTGACGCAAGGGCAAGAAAAGCCACAGAATTTAGTCTATGTAACAAGAAACTGAACCAAACAATACAATACTGTAACGGAAAAGAAAGGAAAGCAAGAGATAAAAGTGTCAAAAAGGAATGGACGACGAGTGGAAAAGGAAAGGGGGGAGGAAATCAGAAATGGAGAAAAAGGAATTCCCATGACAAGCCGAGTCTGCAGAGAGAGAAGCTGACGAGGATGGTTCTTGTTTGATGAGGAGGAGGAAAGAGCAAGTGCAAGGAGGAACTTTTGCTTGAAGAGGGCTGAATTATTCTGTCACACACACACACACACACGCACACACACACACACACACACACACACACACACACACACACACACACACACACACACACACACACACACACACACACACACACACACACACACACACACACGTCCAAAGGTATGCTACTAGACTAGTCCCAGAACTAAGAGGCATGAGTTATGAGGAAAGGCTGCGGGAAATGCACCTCACGACACTGGAAGACAGAAGAGTAAGGGGGGACATGATCACAACCTACAAAATCCTCAGGGGAATCGACCGGGTAAACAAGGACGAACTTTTCAACACTGGTGGGACGCGAACAAGGGGACACAGGTGGAAGCTGAGTACCCAAATGAGCCACAGAGACGTTAGAAAGAACTTTTTCAGTGTCAGAGTAGTTAGCAAATGGAATGCATTAGGAAGTGATGTGGTGGAGGCTGACTCCATTCACAGTTTCAAATGTAGATATGATAGAGCCCAATAGGCTCAGGAATCTGTACACCAGTTGATTGACGGTTGAGAGGCGGGACCAAAGAGCCAGAGCTCAACCCCCGCAAGCACAATTAGGTGAGTACAATTAGGTGAGTACACGCACACACACGCACACACACGCACACACACACATGGATAGGCGGGATCCAAGAGTCAATGCTCGATCCTGCAGACACAACTAGGTGAGTACACACGCACACACACACACACACGCACACACACACACACACACACACACACACACACACACACACACACACACACACACACACACACACACACACACACACACACACACACACACGCACACACACACACACAAGCACACACACACACACACACACACACACACACATACATGGGGGGCCTCGTAGCCTGGTGGATAGCGCGCAGGACTCGTAATTCTGTGGCGCGGGTTCGATTCCCGCACGAGGCAGAAACAAATGGGCAAAGTTTCTTTCACCCTAAGTGCCCCTGTTACCTAGCAGTAAATAGGTACCTGGGAGTTAGTCAGCTGTCACGGGCTGCTTCCTGGGGTGTGTGTGTGTGTGGTGTGGAAAAAAAAAAGTAGTTAGTAAACAGTTGATTGACAGTTGAGAGGCGGGCCGAAAGAGCAAAGCTCAACCCCCGCAAAAACACAACTAGTAAACACAACTAGTAAACACACACACACACACACACACACACACACACACACACACACACACACACACACACACACACACACACACACACACACACACACGCACACACGCACACACTAAAACACTCAAAGAGGAGGCACTGAATTTCCAACCAGCGTCACAGGGAGGTATTACGTGTAAAGTGCTGGAAAAGTAATTGTGTCGAGAATATTTGAACACCTGGAAGGGATAAATTCTGTAACAAAAGCATGGATTTAGAAGGTGGAAAGTCGTACCTGACAAACCTGGTTGAGTTCTATGACAAGATCACTACAATATTAAGAAAAATGAAGATGGTTACGTTGATTAAGAGGCCTTCAGAAAGCCACATAAATCATATGTAAATAAAAAAAATTATTTACAGTCTCGGCCTGTAGTTCTTATTATAAAAACACATAATTAAAAGAGAGAGAGGTCATAATTATGCTCAGAAACTGGTACCAGAACTGAGGGGACAGTTTTATGCAGCGTTTGATGAAAGTAGAAACAGGGCAAATAAAATAATAAAGTACAAGATATTGATTGGGATATATAGAGCACATATAAACAACATTGTTAAAAACAGGAAACGGCAGTACCCGTGTACACATGTGGAAACTAGAAGCACAGATGAACCGAAGAAATGTAAGGAAACACTTCTCTGTTGTAAGAATTCTGAGCAATTAGAGTGGGATACAAGAAAATATTATATAAAAGAGCTCCTTAAGGTACTTCAAACGTAAGTAAAACTATCAGCATGAGAAATAAAAGTCATTAATACTTTCACCAGTTTTGGATTAGCGGAGTTAGAGAGCTAATGCTTGTTCCTACAAACACATGTACGTGAGAACAGCTGGGTGGGTACACTCAAAGGTACTCACAAAAACACGTTCATTACATATACAAATTAATAGTTTGTTTAATTTAAACGTGAGTTTTTGCTTGTAATTTATCAGAACAGAAGCCAGTGTATGAAGGGCAACATACAAAATGTGTTGCTTTCCTCAGTATTGGAATTATTCACATATATGTAAAATTTATTTTAAAAATTGCTAGGAAGACCATAAAATATATTTAAACCAACTCGATGACTCGAACCTAATAATCTCTTTGATATTCGATTATTTGTTGCCAATGGTATTTCCAAATGGAATTTTATAATGAATTCAAAGTGAATCAAAATCCTTTAAAATACTCATTGAAACTCTAGAAAATATTTTTGTCCCACACTGTGTAAACACGTATTGATAGATGGCGCTATACTTCAGAACGTAAGGGCAATTTGATTGTTGATTGGAATATTAGACGAAACGTGATAGGGGGATTTGAAGGGCCCCCCGTGTGCCTGAACGTCTGTGTTAAATGTTTATTTGAATTTTTTGAAGCTGGGAGAGCTTTCTGTTATGACATCAGAGGTGATTGTTTCCGGAGAGGCTGTCACTAGACTTATCGGCATAGGGTAAAACGTGTTTAGTGGGGATTGCGGCAATGGTGTTTGTGAAGAATGTACTGGTGATGATGACCACTGTGTCTCTCAGGGAGGTGTATAATGGTGATAGCAACTATGGTTTCTGTCACTGAGGAAGGGTTGACAGGAACCATAGAGCCTGTCTGAGGGTTGTGTAGTGGTAATTATTTCCGTATTATTCTCGCGGAAGAGTTGCATTTATCAACTCTTGTGTATAAAACATGTGTATAGCCCTCGGCAAGTGTCTCTTGCATTATCATCACGTGAGAGCTGGACCTGCCGAGGTGTTATGACACATGACGCCACTACAACATTGTACTCCGGCTGCTCATCAACTATTCGTACAATTTTCTTGTTATGAGATAGTAAACTCGTTTCGTTGATTGAGAGAGTTTCTCGAAATTCCCTTCCATACCTTCAAGCCGTCCAGCCCCACACTCGTACAGCACCCCCTTCTCCCTCCCTCTCACGTATATTGCATGGAAAGTGAGAACACGAAGAGAGAAGTTGGAAGGAGGAAAGATCTGAACGAAACCAATCACGGACGGAAGATTTATTGCAATGAGGAATGTCAAAGCATACTTAACAAGTAAAGATGATTATGAAGAATATCATTTATTTTGAAGAAAATTCAAATTGGAAGGTTTTGAGGATTTATCGGCAATATTTCCTTACAAATAACATTTGTTTTGGTTCAATTATTGGATAGTCATCGATTAAGTGGCCATAATCGAAAAATGAAACGTATGGGTTATTATGAATGCCTCAAGCTATCCTCGTTCAAGCTACCTCCGTACTTAATGATGCATTCATTAAGTTGTCTTTATTTTGTAATCAAATAGTGAATGTTTTCTTATGCAAATTATATATACACGAGCTCTAGATGTTCCACAAAATTGATCCCCCATGACGTAGAGTCACTTAAAATTTAAAAAGACCCTAATTTATATGTTAGTCATTTTCAGGTCTCTTTCCTGGGCGATTAACTGAGTTGAAAAAGGTATTATTGAAGGAATTAGTACACTGAAAGAGTGTGGGTCTCCATGCCCGTATCTCCTAATTTCTGACCACTGGGTAGCCATACCTGCAACCGGTTTCCATGAATTTATGGCCGTTTAGAGATGCGAGTCTAATATCGTCCAACGACTGGATTGAAAAACGATGATGGAAGGTTGAGCTCAGCTGGCAAATAAAATCTGTTTTTTTTTCAGGAAAACAGCAGACTGTTGGATTTGAAGCATTATTTGCGTTATTTATTTGTTTTTGTATGCAACATATTATGCAACATGCGAAGAGTGTGCCATGTTAATTTTTTAATATTTCAAAGTTATTATCTTTGTCAGCGTAGTTTTAAAGCCCTGTTTCTTGGGTGTAACTAGAAAACAGTTTAAAAAATATAACCAAATATTGAAAGCAGTTGTGCAGTTTTCCAGATAGTTTTTAACGCTGTCATCACTGACAATCAAAATTAACGACAAATGCTCTGAATTGGCAGTTCTTTCAAATTAAAGTTTTAATATGGCTTGAAGACTTGGCTTCATACATTATGCAAAACAAGAATTAGCATTTTCCAATTTAAAGCTGGGAACCAACCCGTAAAATATGAATAATTATCTTCGTAAGTCGTCATTCAGACCAACGACATATTAACGTGATCCGATGCATTCAGAAGACTGTTTTCAAGAAATTATTACAACCAAGATGTTTAAATTTTGCAACTTGACAAAGCTGCAATATCCATATTCAGACATTTTTGCACGTGGCGAGTGAAACTGGCTGTCTTCTCACACCTCGCTCTGAAATGAGATGCAATCTACTATAGGATTGGTATTTTTATATAAGTTTCAGCCGTGGCTTCAGCTCCGTAACAACCCCTTAGCAGTCCTTAGGGCTCCCTTTAACATCGCTAAGTGGTAGCCACCACTTAGCAATTCTAACTGGTCTGTGGCCAACACTTAGCAGCCTTAAGGGTTAGGTAACAATCAGTTAGTAACCCCTAAGTGTTCTAGCTACTATAAGGGCTCTGTAACTATCATTTAAAAATCTTAAGGGTTCTGTACCTACCTCTTAGCAGCCATGAGGTTCTGAAACCACCCTTACCAACTCTAAGGGCTTTGTAATTACACTCAAACAACCCTGATAGCTCTAAAAATATCCCCTAGCAGCATTTAAGGCTCTGTAACAATCATTTAGCACGTATTAGAACCCTGTGGTCACTACGTAGCATCCCTGAAGGCTCTTTATCAATCAATGAGCAGCCCTTAGGGCTTAGAAACCATCACTTATCAATCCTATGAGATCTGTAGGCATCACTCAGCAATCGAGAGGACTCTATAACCATCCCATATTACCTCTGAAGGCTCTCTGTAACCATCATTTAGCACCCTCGAGGGTTCTGTAGCCACAAGTGCAGTGAAAACTGTCGAACTTTTAGGATTTGACATGTAGACAAGAAGCCTACATATATATATTTAAGACGTAACTAGTATATATGATTAGAATAAGTTGTGTGATTATAAATAGATGAAAAGGCAGAAAGCACTGACCTTGTGAAGCATGTCGGATAATGTAGGTATTTTGGATAACGCAGCAGAGGTAATTAAAGACACTCGGAGGGAGCTGATTGAAAGGAAACTCTTAAGTGATTTTCTATGGGAATCCTCACAATCATAAGAAACTCTTTCTATCATTATAACAAACTTTAGGGGGACCCCTATTGTCAGGGGAGATTGTAGCAGCCCCAACTGTCATGAGTGACTACTCAGCCCTACCATTGCTCACTCATGCGGTACCCCAGTTCCCCACTGTCATGACATTTTCCTGGACCACTCATTACTACCAAATGACTTCTTAGACTCGCAGTGTCATGAGCTTCCATCACTGGGGTCCATCACTGTTATGACAGTAAGGACTTTAGAGTATAACAAACTCTAGGGGGGGGGGGGCGCAGCTTTAAGGAAAACTATAGAGGCCCCATTTGCTCTGACAGTCTTTGGACCTCTACTCTCACGACAGTTTTTTTGGGGCCCACTACTGTCATGGCAGACTCTTGGTACCCCCAGTGACACGACCGACTCACTGTCTCCTTCTGTTGGTGTGAGAGACTAGAAGGTCCCCGTACTAGCTGACGTTCTCCATGAGCACCCAGCTGCCATATCATTCTCCATGGGGGCCCTACCAGCATTCTAAAATAAACAGGTATTAAAATTGCTTTACCGAGCCTTGTTTCAGTTAACTTTCAACTCTGACCCTACAATATACTTTACTCAACGACATCTACTCTCATCTCTGATGAGTTTAAATAGTATAACTTTACTGAGGACGATCGAAGACCCAAGAGAATGCATTCCAATTCTATTTCTCACAGATTAATTTTAGTCGGAGCTCCATCTTTCATTTCCAATGATTGACAGTGTCTCTTCAGATTTAAAATTTCATTGGCTTCAATTCCGTCAAAAGACTCATTCATATGTAGCAAAATTCGAAGTAAATGAAAGTCATAAGGTCGATAATATTCAGATATGTTAAATTATTTTCACATTCATTCTACCTCAAATGAATACTGAAAAAGTTAAATGTAACCATAAGTAATACTTTGTATTTTCCCGGTCCATTTTTTATTGATTTATTGTTAGAAACGTCCTAGTAAATGAACTTCTAGGCAATTATTTCCAGAGGGACATTAACTATCACAGATGAGAACAAGGAAATAAGTAAAATATTGAGGCTTCAGTTCTATTCTGCTTTCAGTGAATCTCTAAACACACAGATGATCGATAACCCAAACAAATATTTCGTAAATGTGATATCAATATAAAATTCAATATCAGATTTCACCCCTGACCTCACAGGACTTATAAATAACCATAAGCAGGTACCACCACCCCCCCCCCCCCCCCCATGGCCATTCCCAAGAAATTTGGGTAAGGCCCAAGTGTCTGGCCTCCAGCTTTGGACAGACATTCAGACAGACAGACATTCTCTCTTATACCTATAGATTTTAAAATAACATAAGTTTTATAAATATCAAAAGTGTTAAAGTAAAAACAAAATAATGGAGTTTAAGATACAGGTTGGGAATAGGAGAAGGGGAAGAGTATTGGCTATTATAGGCAATGGGAGGCAGCAAATGGGTAAAAAAGACCCAGCACCCTAAGGGCAAAAGCCATTTTTGGCCATGATATTACCATGATCATCAGGGAAGGGAAGGGCGCCCTGAGGGTCAGACCAAATTTAGGCGCGATATTAACATGTTGAACGGAGGTGGGGAGAGCGTGCTGGCTGCCACTGTCTGCGTTCCCAGGTCAAGCTGCAGCTGTCTGCGTTTCCCAGGTCAAGCTGCAGCTGTCTGCGTTCCCAGGTCAAGCTGCAGCTGTCTGCGTTCCCAGGTCAAACTGTAGCTGCCTACATTTCCTGGTCAGGCGGCAGCTTCCTTATACTTTTTAGGTTATATTGATGGTAAGACTGAGGTTTACATTTTTAGAAGCCAATGTTCGACGATCTTAAAAAATGAATTTTATCATCCTTTGTATCATCAAGGATGTTGCTAGGGAGGATCTATCAGCTGCTCACTCCTTGTAAAATCTATTAGCTGCTCAGTTCTTGAAAGATGTATTTAATACGATTTTGTTCATGCCTGAATATTTATTATGACAGTTTTGGGTACAAGGAGATTCACTAACCAACATTATATAATATTTAAATTTGCGTTACGAAATATTGAAAACTGTTGTATTTCTCTTTACTGAAACCCCAATATTTGTCTTCTATTGATTTGTACCGCACCCTAGCAGCGAGTGGAACAGATGTTCTCCAAGTAACTTGTAAAAATGTAAATATTATCACAAAATTCCATTTCACTTGTGAGGAAATATTTTCGATAAGTTGTATATACATTGGTAACTTGAGATAATATTTTTGGTGTTGTAAATTGT
>NC_091164.1:8107656-8130156 GCF_040958095.1 Procambarus clarkii
AGAGAGAGAGAGAGAGAGAGAGAGAGAGAGAGAGAGAGAGAGAGAGAGAGAGAGAGAGAGAGAGAGAGAGAGAGAGAGAGAGAGAGAGAGAGAGAGAGAAAAGAAGATTTAGAGGAAGGCGAAGGTGGCTGTGAAAGTTTTGGAAATAGAGGGGGAGCGATCAATGTTCTCCCTCGTGGGAATGTCTTCAACACTTACTTTCACGATATGTCTCACAAGATATCCTAGCTCCCAATCACTTTTAACAGATATCCAAGTTCCCATTCATTTTCACCATTAATCCCAGCTCCTTTTTATTTTCACCAGCTATTCCAATTTCCATTCATGTTCATTATACATACCAACTCCCACTCACTTGATTTTTTTATCCCAGCTCCCATTAATTTTCACCATATACCCTAGCTCCCATGTAACATAGGTGAGATGTAAACATGTAAAATAGCAATAGGCTTGGTGGGAATGAGAATGTAGAAGAGAATGTGGGGTGGAATTCATAGGAAATTAATGGAACTACATATTAGAAAGAACAGGGCAGGACAAAATGTTTTCTGAAATTACATTTTAAATAGAAATCAAATGTTTACATGTAATTTTCTTCTTAGTTAGTAAATTTAAATAGACCCAAATAATTCAATACAATTAAAAAATACATGGACATGAACTGCCTGGATAACTTAAAATCAAGCTTATCCTAATTTATTTTTAATCTAATGTTCCAATTTATCTCCATAATATTACATAACCCATAAAAACATTATATTCAATAAAGTTAAAAACATGAATTTTGGTTCATTTGACATGGTTTTCTAATAATTTAATACGTACACCTTTTTTAATTGTTCCCGAGAATAACTCACATTACACAAAATTACTTCTGACGCTTTAAAAGGCAGTAGAAAATATATCACATTGCGAAAGAATTTTAAACAGTATAAGGTGATATTGATACTGGGAGATGAGGGGGGGGGGTGAGAGTGAGATGAGAATGATAATGAGAGGTGACGTGTAAGATTTGTTTTGTATTGGGGAAGATTTGTTCACGAGGTGTAAGGTAGTTAGGCGGGTAGTAGTAATTTACCTTTTGACCGAGGGAACAGAACTCAAAGGGTTTTCCCTAAGTAATGTTGGACAACTGAACTAATATATTAAAAAACCAATAAGCTCGCTGAAGGATTTTTGCAAAACTGAATAAGTACAAAAATGGTAATAGAAGACTTGAAATTAAGAGGCATGCAGGAAGCATTTATTCTCACCTAAACAATAACATTATTTGCAGTATCAGATGGGGGTATCCGGCGGTGGCAGGATCTCACTCTCCCCTTCCTCACTCCCTTCTCACTCTCAATCTTCCTCGTCTCTCATCTCTCTCTTTTCTACCCTTTACACCTAACCTACAATTGACAACTTTTTCTTATCATTCATCAACTTCCACTAATATTCGCCAGTTTCAGTTCATACAATTAACAATGTTTACTAAATACTGTCCAAATAGAAAATTCCATGCTAACTAACATTTAATATGCTAGATGAACTAGTGAGAATGAAGTTTTTTATTTATCGAGATTCGAAATTAGTTCAATTTACCATTTAATGCAAAGATGGACATGGGACTCGACCCCAACCACCTTATGTACTGCTCGTAACCAAAACCATTCCTACTGTAAAGTTTCGTTAACCTGGCGCTAAGCGTCTGATCACCTTCTTTGGACAGACAGATAGACACACATTGAGAATCTCAGTCATTCAACCAGCTTCACCTGTTTTCCTGGGGGCCGTCACTGGAGTCGAGCCCATTTAAATGGAAGCAATGGGGGCCGATCCAGACACACAGACCCATGTTGGTCACCTACTACTCAGAAGTCACTGTGCAAATTAGGAGAGGACACCTCAGGGCGTCTAACCTCCTACTTTGGGACACCATACAAACACAGACGTTCTCTCTATAAATATTATGAACGAAACTTATACTCACAAAATGCGTGTTAATCAGCCTCACGTGTGTTATGAACATAGAATGAGCTATGGGAGGCTGCGGGACCTCTAGGACAGACGATGTATGTCTGGTCCTTCAGAGCTCATTTCTCAGTCTCATATCATAGTCTCAGTTGTAACATTATATATGTAAATATAATTTAGAGGCGGGGTCAAGGTTCATGACACTGACTGTGGTTTACTGACCTTTGCACAAAGCAATTCAATCCTTTGCTTCATTTGAAGTTTTGGCTTTACATACAGGCTCTATGTGCCCGGTTGACCTGAGAAAGGTCACTGAGATTTACCCAGTGTCAGTGGTTTCCGATTGCCTAAAAAAAAATTGCCTAAAATTATCAATTAAAAAAATTTGCCTAAAATTATCAACCAACTTTACCAATAATCTTAACCCACACTAATTGCAGCCATACTATTTTTTCTTGACATTATATAAACCAAGAGTGCATCACATACATTTAATTAAACCACGGTTTCTAGATATCCCGGCTATCTTTCACTTTCATAATATATCACATATCCCTTTCACTTTCTCCACTTTATCAAACGCTCTACCATTAGTTTTCACCTACTTCTCTTCACCAAATACGTCCCATACATTTTCACCTTCATCTGAAACCATTTTCGCCTGAGATCGGTCCAACGGGCCGTCACTTTCGCCAGAGACACTTCAGCTGCATATCATCTTCACCAGAAAACTTTCACCTTAACCTGAGGCCGGAGCCAGCATTGTGCGGGTAATGGGTGAATTGTCGTGTGGGGCAGTTTATCATGTGGGAAGGAATATCTGGGGTAGAGAAGGTCCCCTTAGGTGCCGGGCCAGCTCCACCCCTTGTATTGATCATTGACTCACCCCCCTTCATCCCCCCCCCCTCCCAACTTGGCCTGGATCTCCTACCTCCCTCTCTCTCAATACCTGTTCCCTAATTTATCGTACTGACCTCATCAACTCGTCTCTTGAATCTAAAGACCAAACTTCGTGATCTGCAAAGGTTGGTGAGCGTCCTTGTAGTGAACTATGTCTTAGAAATACCTTGTAAGTTTGTTGATAAAAAAAAATTAGCGTCCTAGAGAAGAGTTTGGCTAACTGAATCTGGTATGTGAGTTTTTTTTTTATTCACCTAGTTCACCTAGTTGTATTCACCTAGTTGTGCTTGTGGGGGTTAAGCTCTGCTCTTTCGGCCCGCCTCTCAACTGTCAATCAACTGTTTCTACTACTACTACTATTTTTTTCCCCACACCACACACACACACCCGGAAGCAGCCCGTGACAGCTGACTAACTCCCAGGTACCTATTTACTGCTAGGTAACAGGGGCATAGGGTGAAAGAAACTCTGCCCATCGTTTCTCGCCGGCGCCCGGGATCAACCCGGGACCACAGGATCACGTGTCCAGCGTGCTGTCCGCTCGGCCACACGCACTCCATCCCTGTGTGCGTGTGTGTGTGTGTGCATGTGTGCATGTATGATTATGTGTGTATGCGTTAGTTATTCCTTAATTGTGACTTTTGATCATGTTGCTCATTTCCCTAAAGCTGCTCAGATCACAGCGATCGGCATCGTCTTTTCCTTTCCTCTTATTCTAAAATAACTTATAAGTTATTTTAGAATATTTATAGAACCATACACACGCTAGACACCACACTCTGGACACCACACTCTGGACACCACACTCTGAACATCAGTCATACCACTATTCCTAAGATCATTTCCTTGACAGAATTCATCACCTCCTTCCTGACATTTTCCCGGACACCAATCTTAAAGTGAGTGAATTAAACATGCAACACTTTCCAGAAGTCACGAGAGTTATCGTGCATCGTGCAAGTAAACCCATAATGATCAGAAGTACTTTTTCTTGCGAAATTAGAAAATGCTTAAAATTATTAATGTTCAATGAGTTACGCTACGCTAGTCATTATAATTGATTCGGAAATATAAATTTGTTCAGCTTTCAGTCGTATTAAGTTAACATTAATTGATATTTCCGCTGTTGGTTATTTAAATTTGTTTCAGCATATGTGTAATCAGGAAATTTAGGGAAAGGGTGTTAGGAAATACATATGAGAAATGGCTTCCATCCAGTCCAGCCGCTGGAAATATACACCCTGGCTTTCCAGCTTATGGGGCTAAACAGAGGATCTAAGTCTTTAGTGAACCTGCTGGAACATGAGTGTGTGTATTTACTATTTGTATTTACTATTTGTGTCTGCAGAATCGAGCTATTAGTTCTTGGACCTCGCCTTTCTATGCAATCTATTTTTCCTCAATTATATCTACTACATATATTTACCTCTAACACACTCACACACATCCCCAGGAAGCAACCTGTATTCCGCTGTCTAACTCCAAGTTACCTATTTACTGCTAGGTGAACAGCAGCATCAGTGTAAAAGAAACTGCCCATTTGTTACCGTCTCCGCCGGAAATCGAACCCTGGCCATTAGGACTACGACCCCAGAGCGCTGTCCACTCAGCCGCGAAGCCTCCGTGTGGACATACACACACACACACACAGCCTCCACGGTGTGGAGTGTGTGTGTGTGTGTGTGAGTGTACTCACCTATTTCTGCCTGCATGCTCGAGCTCTAGCTATTGGACCCCATCTAAGTGTGAGTGTGTGTGTGTACACACCAGCTAGTTGTACTCACCTAGTTGTGCTTGCGAGGGTTCATCTTCGGCTCTTTGGTCCCGCCTCTCAACCGTTAATCTATTTAGATTAATCTAAATTAATCTATTAATTTCTTGCTCTTTCAGCCGTTCAGATTCCTGAGCTCCGCGAGCTTTATCATATCTACATTAGAAACTGTGTATGGAGTCAGCCTCCATCACATCACTTCCTAGTGCAGTCTATTTACTAACTACTCTGACACTGAAAATATTCTTTCTAATGTATCTGTGACTTATTTGGATACTCAGGTTCCACCTGAGTATCCAAATAAAGTTCCACCTTGTGCGTGTATATTATGCCAGTAAGGTATAAAAACTGCAATGTCATCTTCGAGAAGTACGCGGGCTGTCATCCTTACATGTTGATTACAAGATTGTTAAAACTTTGTCTTATAAAATAGTAGTTTCAAATTGTACCGTTTTGGTACATTTGTTCCGCAGGTATAAATAAGTTCATAAGTACAGAGTGCTTCTTACTCCACCCTGAAAGGAGGGTTTAGAAGCCCGTTCAAGAAATTATCGTACGCCAATAACCACGAGTCGGCGGCTGGTTAACAAGAGCCCAGCCAGTGTTTACAAGGACCCGCTGGTTTAATCGCATTAAATGTAAAGGGCGGAATACCTACTGCAATGTGATTCGAACACATGAAGTATGATAAGCACTTGGTCAATGTTTTGATGCTGGGCTGTGATGAAACACCACCTGACTTTAAATAGGATTATTAACAGATTCCTTGGAAATTCGCACGGAAGACTACCTGGAACCTCTAGTGTGGCGGGTCAGGGCAGTATGACGTTAATGGTGGCGAGTGGTGGCTGTGTTGTGATAATTGAGACACACGCCTCTGAAATGTATCAGAAAATCTTCCCAAGTGTTCGGTCACACCGAGTTATGAAGACTGAATGTTGTGGTATTTAAAAAACTGCGTGTTAGTTAGCACTGGTGTGTGGACTTGTAAAATACAGTGTTGTGGTTTACGGTTGCCAGTATTTTTAATATTAGTTTCGTGTCTAGACCAATCCTGAAAGTGCATTGTAAAGAATAAACAAGACACCAAGGCAGGACACGCCGCTACCAAATGTTAATATGACTAAATGTTGTTTCTTAGAAAGTTTAGTGATTTAGTGGAAATAGAAGATGGAAATTAGCTACTATTGCTGTAGCAAAATTACGTACTTGTTGGGTACTTCCAGTTCTTGCAGTGTTTCTCCTCTCGTACTGGATATTTAATTCTTTGTGAGTGATTCGTGATTGCTGGAAACACCGCTTTTGTTTGATTTAGTGCGCACGTGGTCAGTAGTGTTGACGCTGACCCCCCTTTGACCCAACTATGGGCAGCACTGACCCCCTTTGTCTGACCCCACTACGGGCTGCACTGATCCCCCTTGTCAGACCCCACTACGGACAGCGCAACCATCCTTCAGGAAAAGGTAAGCATCACCTCGACCCTCAAGTGTGGCCTACGTCTCCGTCACCTGCATACCAACATGGAGATGGATGTGACCATTCATATGTTATATATGTGGTATATGATTATATTACGCGTATGAATTTCAATAGGCACATAATTAATTACTTTTTCTCGCATTACAGGTAAGGCTTTTTTAGCTCATCGCGGGACACAACTCCACCAGCTTAAGGTATGTGCTCGTTTCCTTTCGATTCCGTAGGAAAACAAATTTCAACTAGTTTCTACACGACCCGCAGTTATCATAATATAATTACGGGTAATAACGGGTAAATTTGAAATTCTTGTCATTTGTCGTGGTGAACCCGAGGCCCTTCTCCTATTGGTCCTGGGGGGGGGGGGTATCGAGGCCCCCCACCCCCCTTCGTGATCCTGGCAGCGCCTAGGCCCTTCACCCCATCCTTTTTACTGCTTCTGTAGGCGGTGAGGCACCCCCGTTTTACTGTCCCTGGGGTGGGGGAGGGGGAGAAGAAAGGCAACCCCCTTTTTTTGATCCTAAGGGCGCCAAGGCAAGTCCCTCCACCCTTTTGTTAGTCCTGGGGGCGCTAAGGTACCCCTCCCCCTTTTTGTTAGTCCTGGGGGCGCTAAGGTACCCCTCCCCCCTTTTGTTGGTCCTGGGGGTGCTAAGGTACCCCTCCCCCCTTTTGTTGGTCCTGGGGGTGCTAAGGTACCCCTCCCCCCTTTTGTTGGTCCTGGGGGTGCTAAGGTACCCCTCCCCCCTTTTGTTGGTCCTGGTGGCGCCGTGGCAACCCCCTTATACAGGTCCTTGAGGCACCGAGGCTCCTCCATAATTGGTCCTGGGGGCGCCGGGATCCCCTCTTCATTGGTCCTGGGGGTGCCAAGTATACTTTAATGTTTCCTTTTCGATTCCACCGAGTATTTTTTAAGTTGAGATCATGTCACTCCAGATCTTACCTTCTGTGATGTGAACTTTAGTTTCATTAGTCTTCCCTTGCATATTATTCACTAAAGTTCTCATACCATCCTGGTATTATAGGGGGTGGGAGCGGTTCTGTGCTGTGCTAGAGCTGCATCATATAAAGGGTCTGGCGTTCGTGGTGTCCATTTTTTTTATTTCGAAAATTCAGACTTTGAGGGTAGTGCTTATATTGACAGAGTTAAGACTTGATGTGATTATTTGGAGGTCATTGTTGGTGCTTGTTCTCTAATGTATGTGCAGTTTGTGTAAAAGTTTCTTCCTCCGGATAACTGCAAGTGTGATATTGGGAGACGCGTCACGGTGAAGCGTCAATGTTGTGGGTTCGGCATGAGGGCTTGAGTGTTATTTTATAGAGTGAGACACACTCAACACTCCAAAAATATTCTTGAGTGTTAGAGGAATCTATCAATCTATGATAGATTCCCGGTCCTTTAAATGATCCGCTGGTGGTCTGTTGGTTAGCACACTGGCTATGCCACTTGGTTGCTCCGGTTCGATCTCTCATAGGGGAATTGTCCTGTGTATATATATATATATATATATATATATATATATATATATATATATATATATATATATATATATGTGCACACACACACACAATACTACAACAATAAGGACTAACATTAAAGGTAAGCGCATAATGCAGAGAGGGAGCCATGAGGGCTGTTGAAGGGGACGGGGGGAAGGACGTAAAAAGAATAATGGTTCCCTTCGGTACTCTAGAGTCTCAAGTTGGAGCCGAGCCGAGGTTGCAGGGCGTCTCATGGGAACCAACGCCATTTGGATAAGAGCGGATCACCTTCCAGAAGGTTGGCCCTCTCCAGCTGCCTGAGTCCCTCTCTTGCTACCTGAATCCCTCTGTTGCTGCCTGGGGCCCTCTCTTGCTGCCTGGTGCCCTCTCTTGCTGTTTGAGGCCCTCTCTTGCTGCCTGGGGCCCTCTCTTGCTGCCTGGGGCCCTCTCTTGCTGCCTGGGGCCCTCTGTTGCTGCCTGGGGCCCTCTCGTGCTGCCTGCGGCCCTCTCTTGCTGCCTGGTGCCCTCTTTTGCGGCCTGGGGCCCTCTCTTGCTGCCTGGTGCCCTCTCTTGCTGCCCCAGGCCCAGCCGCAAGTGCTGTTACTACTATTTGCCGCTGATATTTTGCCTGTTGTCGGTAATAGGTGCTCTTGACTAACTGCTGCTTTTGTTATTAATACTGCTGCAGCTGTCGTTTATCCTGCTATTGGTGATTCTCGAATCGCAAAGATGCTTTTAACTATAATTGTTGCTGCTGTAGCTGCTGCTGATTCGATCACGGTCTCTAAGTTCCATTCGCCTGGTTTGGCGCTTTCCCTTGATAATTCTTTCTCTCTCTCCATTCACTTGGACTGTATGGGTCTCGAACCCTGGACCTCACGCGTGTGTCTCCATGTCTTCGAACTTGAGTCTGCTAGTGATATTGTGATCAGATGGATGACGCTATTTGTACTACAAAAAATAATGTTACTTTCCCTTATACCTGCTGATGCGTTCGTTGTTGTTGCAATGGCTTTCTGCTGATAATTACCCTACCTTACGTTGCCTTTCGTGAAATGTAATCCGAATATGGGAGGAGTTCGGAAGCGTAGGAAAATAAACTAGACAAAGTTTGTTTTGGCGAGTGAGATAGATGGACACATGAGTGTGTTGGCCACTGAAAGCCAATTAATATACATTATACAGGTAAACATCAAGCTCGAGGCACTGGGGATGAAATTTTTACTGGTAAAAACTCATTAAAATATCATAATTTCCATTAGAATTTCACAGACAACTTTAATGAAATGCAGTTCATTTAAACTCCAATGTAAGTTTGGAGTCAGGTTTATTCAGCCTTAATTAGGCTTTAGGAGTGAGTGTTTACTAAACGGGAGGATTTGAATATGCCCGGCCATCACCATGCTGGTGATAGATGTGCTGCTTCTCTCTCTGTTGATAGATGTGCTGCTTCTATCTCTGTTGATAGATGTGCTGTTTCTATCTCTGTTGATAGATGTGCTGCCTCTCTCTCTGTTGATAGATGTGCTGCTTCTATCTCTGTTGATAGATGTGCTGCTTCTATCTCTGTTGATAGATGTGTTGCTTCTATCTCTGTTGATAGATGTGCTGCTTCTATCTCTGTTGATAGATGTGCTGTTTCTATCTCTGTTGATAGATGTGCTGCCTCTCTCTCTGTTGATAGATGTGCTGCTTCTATCTCTGGTGATAGATGTGCTGCTTCTATCTCTGTTGATAGATGTGCTGCCTCTCTCTCTGTTGATAGATGTGCTGCTTCTATCTCTGTTGATAGATGTAATGTTTCTATCTCTGTTGATAGATGTGCTGCTTCTATCTCTGTTGACAGATGTGCTGCTTCTATTTCTGTTGATAGATGTGCTGCTTCTGAGTTGATAGATGTGCTGCTTCTATCTCTAGTAATGTATATGTTGCCTCTATTTTTGGTTTACCTGCTGCTCTGTGTCGGCTTTGCCACTGATTTATTCTTGTCTGATTAATATTTATTTTGGAATAAATTTTATACTGCATAACGACTCTGTATATTTATAAATTAATTGTTATGCAGAAATATTGCAGATTGCCGCGTGTTGCAACTTTTCCTCACTCTTCTTGTGTATGTCATCCCGTTTTTCTTTTCCTCTACTCCTTCCCTCTTTGTTTCCTCCCTTTCCCACTCACCTTTCGCTTTCCTTGTCTCCATCTTAATCCCTTTTTCCCTCCCACTACCACCTCTCCCGGCACCTTCAGTCTCCCATAGTCAGAAGGGTACGACTGCTATGGCTCTGAGGAGAAAAGAATTTTAACGTAGATAGGGAAATGAGACGCGTAGGCATTTCTGCCATCTACGAGCCTCGACTCGGAAGAGCTCTTACACCAAGAACTGTCTCGCTTTGAAGAAATATCAAAACCTGTGACATGCCTCTAGGAAGGTATATTGAGACCCCGTGACGTCGCTCTAAGAGAGGTATATCGAGACCCGTGACGAGTCTATAGGAAGATATATCGAGATTCGTGATGCACGAAGCTTTAACACCAAGATCTGTCTCAAGAGGAAGGTACGTCAAAACCATACCAGTGATGGTAGGAAAATATTTACCTCTCATTACGTTGATCACTATTTTATCTCAGAGGGAGAAAAGGAGAGACGGTCATCTTGGCAGAGTTCTTAACCCTGATTTATGGTAGGAATATGTCAGGGTCCGTAAATATGAGGATCGTCGAGCCTCGGGGAAGGGTTTTAGCGACTCACGGTGATTAATTATAATTTCGGTGCGTATAAAACCCTTGAGGTTAGACATATATATGAGTGAGTTTGAGTGAATTTAAATATTAGTGGCCATATGAGCCAAAAGGCTTTTTGCAACTTAATTAATTCTTATGTTTATATTGCAACATTTTGCAACTGGGCATGTGCAATCAATCCTCCAAAAATGATAGTACTTATAGTAACTATGGGTGGAACGTGTAAAACCGAACTGTTGTACCCCATTGGAGCACAAGTTATGTACTATTTGAGTACTCAAATTGGCAAACGAAAACGCAAAAGAAAAAACTAAACACCCTACTAACGTATCTTAACTCTATATAAAGAATCTTTGGGATAACATATGCCATCTTAGGAATAGTTTAGTACATATATGTGCTAAAAAAAGGCCTAGAAAACTTTCGTTTAGTTGTTACCCTCTATTTATGGGTCTCTTCGAAATAAATAAAATAAAACCAGGTATTTGTTTTCAACCATTCTTTTTTGTACATTCCACCCATAGTAGCTGTACGTCAAACCCTACTCCTGAAATAATAATACTTTCAAATAACTAGTTACTGTAAGTATCAGTATGAAACGATGAATCACCAATAAATCACTTTTAATACTTTGGAAAATATAAAGCTAAATCCAAAATTTAAACTCTCCTAGGCCTAGTATATCGCATATATGGAACTGCGTTAGGCTGAGGATGATATGTATTAGGTTTAGGATTGCTAGATGACGTTAGGTGTGATTTGGCCGTATATATTTATATTGCCATTAAAAAAATCACATTTGGCTAAATTCAATAATACAGAAGTAAACGTTTTGGTGATCCAACACTACATATTGGTACTTTCAACAAAATTGTTACTTAAAGTACCATCATTTGAAGAAGACAGGCTGCCATAACTGTCACCATTTCTATACAACAGGTCTGCGTGTCTGACCCGGGAACGACGAACCTAACAAATCAGGTTGTTAGAAGAGTTGTAGCGAGTTGTTACCATAGAAATTATAAACAGAGATATTAAGCTATAATATTGTTGAATTTACATTATCTGATAAGTCGCTTCTTCTTTATTCACGAATGATGACAGATGGCTGCTCGAAGTCTCTGAATGGTCCTTGTTAAGGGGTGTTTGAATAGTTGTTGAGGGTAGTTAGAGGAGTTGTTGCGAGTTAAGAGAATATTTGAATAATTGTTAAAGGTAGTTAGAATAGTTGCTGACTGTTATTAGAATGCTTATTAAAGGTTGTTAGAATAGAAGTTGATGATTGTTAGTATAGTTGTTAAGGGATATTAAAATAGTTGCTATAGGATGTTATAATAGTAGTTAGGGGGTTGTAGGAACTGACTTCCTCTTGTTAGACGTCCAAGACATGTAAAACATTTCAGAAAATGCTAATGCAATCCCAAGGTGGTGACCCTTGACTGCAGGATGCTGGAAGTTATCGGGTCGCACCAGGCGTTAATAAACATCAACCTCCTTTGATCTTTAAACCGTCCTTAAAACGTCTTGTTTAAGAGGGAAATCATTCATTTTTTAATCAACATACACCTAGTGTGCAGCATATATATGTATATATATATATATATATATATATATATATATATATATATATATATATATATATATATATGTCGTACCTAGTAGCCAGAACTCACTTTTTGGCCTACTATGCAAGGCCCGATTTGCCTAATAAGCCAAGTTTTCATGAATTAATATATTTTCTCTAATTTTTTTCTTATGAAATGATAAAGCTACCCATTTCATTATGTATGATGTCAATTTTTTTTTATTGGAGTTAAAATTAACGTAGATATATGACCAAACCTAACCAACCCTACCTAACCTAACCTAACCTATCTTTATAGGTTAGGTTAGGTTAGGTTAGGTAGCCGAAAAAGTTAGGTTAGGTTAGGTTAGGTAGGTTAGGTAGTCGAAAAACAATTAATTCATGAAAACTTGGCTTACTAGGTAAATTTGGCCTTGCATAGTAGGCTGAGAAGTGAGTTCTGGCTACTAGGTACGACATATATATATATATATATATATATATATATATATATATATATATATATATATATATATATATATATATAAATAAAATCATTGCGAATACCTACTTCCTATGAAAGGGTTAATATCTTCGTCACAAAAAAAGAGTTCTGGTCGACCGCTGTCAATGATATATGTCCGTCAAAATGTAAAATAGAGCAGGACTGGAAGAAATATGGCATTAGTTTGCGAATGACTTTCATTTTCCCCCACGGGTGAAATGCATATTTGGCCTCCGAGTGGAACAGCTGGGGTTATTTTTAGTCAACAGCGTCCGTGCAAAGTGGGGACCCCTGCCCTCCTTCCCCCCTAGTCCCCCACCCTTCTCCCCCTCTCACCTTCCACCTAACCACGCCCCCCCCCCTCTTCAATGAATCATTCCCTTCCCCCCCTCCCCCCCTCTCTCAACCGCACACATTACCACCACTCACCCAGTGATATGGGTGAGGTCAGCTGTGTGTGTGTGTGTGTGCTTGTGTATTCGTGTTATTATTAACCTGTGTGTTAAGTTTGATGTTTGGTTGCTTATGTGTAAGTATTTTGAGGGAATGGGAGGGGCGGAGGGGGGGGGTGAATGAGGGGGGGGGGGGTGTTTAGTTGTTTATATGTTTTGTTGAAGCGTGTATGTTGTACTTGTGTATATACCTGTGGATATGTGCATGTGTATACCCGTGTGGATATATTCGTATGTAATTCCGCGTGGGCATGTGTATATCCATATGAGTATGTGATTTAATATGTCCATGTGGGGGGTATATGCATTAGCGTATCCGTGTGCATATACTCGTGATTACATCCGTATTGATATATACATGAGTATATCCGTGTGGGTATGTGAGAGCTAGTCAATAATGACGATCATGGCTTTCCTGAGGTCACTGCGCGTTGCTAGACCAAGTTTCTGTTATATTTTCTTGTACAAGATCGAGAAGCTTTTCATGGGAAAATTGCTGTGGATCAATTTGTCGTGAGTTACTGGTACTTGAGCCCATCTTGGTAGACTCAACTGTGCCAAGCTAAGTTACTTTTATCTATGTATTTACCAGCAATATAGGTCACTGTTGTGTATAAAATATCATTAGGTAAGGGAGATAGACATGGTTAGATTGTCATCTGTACTCATTAGGTGTGTGTAATACACGCGCGGCAGCAGTAATCCACACACACGGCACTCGGTAACACATACGCGGCACTCAGTAACACATACGCGGCACTCAGTAACACATACGCGGTACTCCGTAACTCACCTCGCGTAGGCAGGGGCGTCAGCAGGAGTAACAACACAAGTCTGGTGGTTATATATCTCATGATGGTGACTGCTGGCACCAGGCACCTCATGGCAGTCATGGAGACCAGGAATGTGCAGGGAAGCTCCTCACCAAGCCCCCCTCACTCCTCACAGCTTCTTACCAGCAGCCCTCACAGCTCCTCACCAACCCTCACTCCTCAGAGCTCCTCACCAACCCTCACTCTGTCTCCTTGAACGTCTTTCATTTTAGCCATATAACAACAATATCACATTTGTTTCAGGTTTTAAAAAAGTATATAATCAGAGTACACAGTATGAATACAAGGTTCACATGTATTACAGTATGTATACAAGGTTCACATGTATTTCGCCAAAGCTTCTGACTTTAAAATGTCCACATGTTCATGGGACGTTTGGTTTGAAAGTAATCAAAGTATTTATTTCCCTAGAGCACTTTTTCCATGAAACTGTCATTTTTCTGTTCAACTTTGCTTGAGAGTTATGGAATACAACAAGAATCTATTAGGATAAGATTATAGTATTCCTGTGACTCGTCTAGGACACAGGCAGGCCACACACGTATGATACATCCGCTCGGACACACGGACGTCTCCACACGTCCAGCGGCTCGGGAGGACCGAGCGAGAATGATGAGGAGAAGCCCGCGGTAGTGGCGAGGACCAGGCTGCGCATGCCTAGACTCCTGCTCTCGCTGTCTGTCTTTGTCTGTCTCTGTCTGTCTCTGTCTGTCTGTCTCTCTCTCTCTCTCTCTCTCTCTCTCTCTCTCTCTCTCTCTCTCTCTCTCTCTCTCTCTCTCTCTCTCTCTCTCTCTCTCTACTTGCCTCTCTCTCTCTTTCCTTTTTCTTCTTGTGCCAGTCAACGTCGTCTCTATAATAATAACATGTTCTCTACTTAAAACATATTAAATTCTTGTTCAGTATCCAAAACATCATAAATGGAGCAAAGATATCGTTGGTAATTTTAAACATGTAATATACATATGTAATCAAATATTTATAACTGAATTATAATAATATCCATGTTCATTTTCCTATCCCAGCTACATATTTTAATATTCTAGCTCTTAATATCCCAGCTTCTTTTCCTTATATGTCTTTCTAGTGCCATATTGTCATACTGGCGTTACTCTTCCTTCTCACATCTTAAATACATCTGACACACAAGATTCCTAATATTGACGAGAATATGATATATCTAGTGGAAAGAACCTCCATCTTCTGTGTGTATTAACGAGAGTATATCCAGTGGCATGAACACCCAGCATCTGTGTGTATTTATTGACGTGAATACGATATATACAGAGAGATGAATACCTTCAATTCTCGGACAATTTCCACAGAGTTTACTTTAGTGTACACTGTGCTCAAGGTTCAGAAATAGATCAGCCTGGAGGTGCAACACACACAGAGTTATGTTGTGTCTGTTGTAAACTTTTTAAGCGTCTGTGTTTTTCCTAACACAAACACCATTATTTCATTAGGAGTAGACATTAAAATTAAAGGCGCTCTAATGAACGCTGGATATTAACGAACTAGGAATAAATAGCGAACTCAAGACATCAATAACGAAATGGGATCATTAATGAACTCTCCGGTAAGGTAGAGAAAAACCTAAGCTACTTTAACCCTTTGGGATGTATTTTATTATCGCAATAAACTCCCTCACTTGTGCGCTTTGCATCTTTAAATAAAAAAAATTGATTACTTGACGTGTGAAATACATTTTATCGAGGCTAGGGCAAGTTATTTCTATTGGGTGAAAACATTAGTTGAGAGAAAGACCAGATTTGGCTCGTTTGTGGGTTTAATCCCTCTGGGCCCCGGATTGTTTTTATGTGTAACTTCCCGCAGTCCTTAGACTTCCGAGGTGCAAACAAGAGGAGCCTAGCTCTTCCCAGCCGTGCTCCAGACCCCCTGGCAAGAGGAGCCTAACTCACCCCAACTGTGCCCCAGACCCAGCCAAGACGAGCCTAGGTCTCCCCAGCTGTGCCCCCAGACCCAGGGAAGAGGAGCTTCTTCCTAAATCTCCTCTGAAAAAAGGCAAATGAAGCCTCTTCCCAGATCTGCCCATGAACCAGAAATTAAAAAGTGGAATGTTCGCGTGAATAAACATTTATACATTTTGTATACTTTTATCAACACAGTGTTTTATGTGCACAGTGTCTGGGACGCTGGCGCCAGCGACGACCATATGTGTCGGGTCTCCGTTGCGCATGTGCGAGGTGACGAACACCTAGAAATAAAAGGTCTTAGGAATAATATACATATATCGACCTAATAACGTAATGAAACTGTTCAACGAGAATATAATGCTTGAAAATTATCTCTCCTGCCCTGTTACAGACCCAGGCATGATGTCCCGCCCCACTAGTTCCTACCAGGGTTTCAGGCGTGTATCAGGCAGCAGGAACCTTTTCTCATTCCTATCCCCATGTCCCAAACATGTCCCTGGCAAGAAGCATTTCTCCCCAACCCAGCTGCCCTGGCCTCACTGCCACTTGTGCTCCAAGTATGGTCAGAAGATATTCGGTCCTTGGAAACTAGAGGCCATAAGCTCCCAGAAAGATCAATTTAAGCAATTGCATGAGTCTGCTCCAGAGTTCAAGTCTTCTAAAGAAAAACTTCAACCGTTGATTCTTCCCTTGCGATGAAAGTCTTAAGTCTGTCTTTGTTGTGCTGGTTTAATATAATTTGTCAGACTTATAATACTGAAGAAATTGTTATGTCAAAATATGTTTTCCATAATTTTACATCAACGTCTAACTGCTAGAATTTTTGTCGTAATAAATTATTCATACTCAGTCTGATATAAAAATCGTATAATATATATTCCACTATATAAAATATAATTTTGGTAATTGTTATGATTATTTATATATAATAATATATTATACCAATAATAATTAGGATAATTTAAATAATTAAATTGTTTATTATTTTTATTATTATTATTATTATCCAAGAACATCCAAGTATATCATATTTCTTTCGCATAGCCATAACAGTAGATCCGCTAATATGAAACATGCTAGATAAATAAGTTTTCAAGAAACGGGACTAGCTTGCAGCACGTTCCAGTCTAAGCATTACCTGCACGCTTGGTCAAACTCACTTGTATTGATCCAACTCACAGTCTAAAATCTGAGAGTCATATGTACCCCATTTACGTCATCGCTACCTTACTGAATACGCCTAATCAAACCCAGCCCATCCCATTCTGATTTAATCTGACCTATCCTAGCCTATTCAATCCTAATCGAGCTCATCCCAACGAAAATATGAGATAAAATATTGTATATGCTGTGGGCCGGAGGGGCGTGAAGTCAGTGTGACTTCGAATGTTTACGCCGAAAAAAGGTTTTACCCATACACAGCACAGAAAGGGGCCCAGGCTCCGGGAACCTCTCTCTCTGGGTTTCCCCTTATACTTGTAAATAATAAGTTGATGAGGCCAGGTGTGAAACCGGCAACAGGAGTAGTTTCCAGAACTCGGTTATTTTTGTTGGATAAACTGCAGGAAATTCAGCAATGGGCCTCGCTGATATGAGCATATTATGGTTGGTTCTTGATATCATTGAACAGTAAAGAGCCACTTTCCAGCCACTAAGGCACTAGGAAGCTGCCACACTGAGACACTAAAGCACTGAGGTTCTCTCATACTGAAGTACTGCCGTACAGCTTCGAGATCAGTATGGCACTTCTGCACAGAGATACTGACACTGACGAAGTACCATACCGAAGTGCTGCCGCACGAGGAACTACACACACACTAAGACACTCTTGCAACTAACGTAATATCATGATTGATGTAACTAACTGAGGCTACTTACAGCTAGCACAACACTGACACAGCAATGCCATTACCTCAGCACTCTCACTGCCACAAAACTTCAAATGTCACAGAACTTCCACTTCCGCAGCACAGTATCTTTCCCTTTATTCTTATAACCAGGTGCATGTTCACTTTCCCCTTATTCCGAGAAGAATGCTCTTGTCCAATCTATACCGCAGGAGAGTGACAGATCTTGTTCAATCATCGGGTTTCGGGTTTGTGTGTTCTTATTTCTTTCTTTCTTTCAAAAAACATTCTTTAATGCTTTTCTGGATTTCTCACTTCAACCTCTTTCTCCATTCATTTGCGAGTTACAAAAGGGCATTCTTGTTCATAAAACAGAGCTGATGTATACAATATTTTCCTACAGAACGTGATTACATACAATTGAAATAGGAAATATATTAATTTTATATTAGAAATGTTACCAGAGACAAACGTACATTTTCCAAAATTTTGCCAAATCTAATTACAGTTACGAAAATAAAATGCATACATATATAATATTTTCCTACAATATTATTGACAGTGAATGTTTACCGTGATTGAACAGTCTTGTTTGGTTAAAACAAAACTTTAAAACATAAAACTTTTTTATGACAAAATTATTGGAGAAAAACGTAGATATGGATAAATATTACCAAATCCATCCATCTCTCTCTCTCTCTCTCTCTATCTCTCTCTCTCTCTCTCTCCCTCTCTCTCTCTCTCTCTCTCTCTCTCTCTCTCTCTCTCTCTCTCTCTCTCTCTCTCTCTCTCTCTCTCTCTCTCTCTCTCTCTTCAACGTAAAATTCTGTTTTCGTCAATTACATTCACGCAAACTCAGGCCAGTTACTAGGGCCAATATTCATCATGTATTTACACATTCACATACGAAACCGGTACATGGTTCAACGCTCATGGCGACTTTGTATATATTAAACCAGTTTATGACCTTTGAAACTTCACAGCCTAAGGTTATTATTCTTATAAGCAAGCTCTTAGTGCTTGGAAGCACTTAATAAATGTAAACAAAGCAACTATAACTGAGGAAAGATATTCAGGTTTCTCAAGTGGTTGCATAAATATTTGATAAATATTGGCTTCAACCTCAGCTCTCCATCAACATGTAAGACATCAGAGATCTGTCCGACCTGTTCTGTAAACTTGACTATGTTTTCCAAGAGAGCTACTAGAAGGTTTTCCTTTTGAGGTCAAAGATTTTGTTTATGTTTTTCGCCTTTGTCAAGGGTGCATAGTTCACATCTAGGAAAAGGGTTCACTTCCATCTGGAAGAAGGCTCCCTCTCTGAGATAAGGCTCCCCCAGCTGGGAAAAGACTTCCACATCTAGAAACGACTTCCCTATCTGGGAGAATCCTTCCCTCATCTAGAGTAGCATCCCTGTTAGCATCGTGTAAATGAGAAGAAAGCCAATTGTCTGTTTAGTTAGCCTCCCACCAATAAGCTGCTTCAGTTTTTTTTTTCTATCGCTACTTCCATGGCTTCTGCTTTAGATAAATTTCTTTTATCTCTTCATTATTGACTCGCACAACTCACATCCCAGCTTCACACAATTACTGTCTCTAGCTAATTAAAGAATTTAAATTTCCCGTTTTAGTTTTGTTTTGTTTTTTCCATAGGCATCTGGTGGGTTGACGCTTCAACTTCGGGCTTTCCAGCAACTCTGATTTTCCACCAATTAAGAACCGTATGTGAAGATTTTTTCTTGACCTGCCGTATTTTTTCTTCTTAACGGTTATGCACTGATTAGTGCGTAGTTTTTCTTTGGCATTTACTTATTCTAAAAATAAAATAATAATTAAAGTTAGTGTTTTAACTGTCACTTAAATGTACAGATCTGACGGCAGTAGCAGTGCAAACACTAGTTGTGGATGGACCACACCTCCAATCAGCCGTCAGGGCATGAAGCAAGAGTCTCATCCAGTGGGTGATAGAGGTTCACCTCGACCACGTTACGTGAGGTTGGCAACGCCCATTTGCTTAATGGCCATTGAGCCAATGTTTCTTGTCAACGTCCGTCTAAAGGCTATGCTCATCCTATCCAGCGGCCGACCCCAAAGACGCATTCATCAATTTCAACATGCTGTTCTTTCACAACATAAATTTTTGTCAAATACAAATTAATATTATCATATATTAGCGTATTGTGCATATCTTGGCGTAGATTATGTTAGGCTAGGTAAGGTTAGGTGTTTAAATTCTGTTGGCGATTATTTGTGTTTATAGTACGTGGGTGAACCATTTCCAAAGTTGCAATTCGAACTCAGGTCATCAGTTCGAGAAATGTTCGAACGTCGTCACTCATAAACACGAGGAGATGGGAAACGAAAACATTCTCAACAAGAGATGAGTAAATGTAACACCATTCAAGAAGTGTGTGACATCAAGCAGTCTGACAGTGAGCGGGCCCATCGTCGCCCTTGTAACGACTAACAGCAAACACCGAATAAGAGCCAGAGACCTCACGAAGTCTGACAACTTAGAAAGGAGAGCTCTATCATCGTCTGATAACAAGACCAACAGCGTATGCCCTCACGAAGTCTGATAGCAAGACCAGCTAGGCAGTGTATACCTTCACAACTCCGGTGACCAAAGCTGTTCAGCCACAAGCTCACAATTTAACGGCGTCTCACAACCTGGAGTTCTCACAGCCCTCAACACCCGCCAGTCACGCGAGTCTAGGGACACTGTTCTCACCAGAGCTCGAGGAACCGCACTGCAGTTTCATGACCAAATATTTAACATTCATATGACGGGAATTCATGATAGCGAAACATATTGTCTGGGAATGTCTACAGGCGGTGGGAGGGGGTTCAAATCCTGTTTGAAGGTCCACTTTTAATGACAGGATTTACAAACACGAGCATATTGTCAACTACTCCAGTGTGTGATCTTCGTGATACCCACACACACACGCACACACACTCACACGCACGCACACATACACAAATAGATGGTTGAGAGGTGGGACCAAAGTGCCAAAGTTTAACCTCCGCAAGCAGAACCAGGTGAGTGCAAAAACACACACACACACTCACGCACGCATGTACACGCACGCGAGCACCTGGTCAGGCAAGTGTCGACGCCAACCACAGAAAAACGGTCAAATCCAACAAGAATAAGGAACTCGGCCATCAAAACACACACACTTGTCCTCTGGGACAAGTGTGCCATAAGGTTCTTCAAAAGATTGAGTTCCAAGCTCATTTCCTCAACTAGAGACTCATTTCCGCATTTCCTCAAGGGCTGTCAGTTTCCTCTTAAAGTTCTTGAGGGTTCCAATCCAGAGAAGAAGTGCCTGCAATATCTTTGATTCCATTCTGCAATCTGAGAAGCTATAAGGAATTCACAACCCAATCCATGGACAATTTAATGTAATCAGTTTGTAACCCTCTTCCATTCTTCTTTCAAACTGTTACTTCCCCCATAAAAGAAACGATGGTTCGAGAGTAGAATGTATAGTTGAGACAGATTTTGTTGAGTTGTCCTCTCTGTTAGAGGTAGCTTAACAGTTCACTTTTATTTTAATAATTACTTCGATATAACTGTTACAATATTCACTGTTGACAAAAACTTGCTGCTCTCTAGAGGGTTACCCGTCAACCTCCTACCAAATGCTGCGGTTTGTGTGAGTATATATGAGGTCAACCGCCTCGTAACCGCTGATGATATGGCAAACATTACAGACATGTGGTCATAAATGACCGCATGAGTGGCTCATGCCAGTCAGGCGAGCTGTGCCAGTCAGGTGAACCAAGCGAGTAGGCTAACCAGTCCTGTCAGGTCAATCAAGCGAACCAGGTCAGCAAAACGCTGACCTGAGCATCCTCTATTGCCGGTTTATAAGTGGTCCGTGTTCATGGTCTTCTCCCAGCACCCTCGAGTCTCGCAAAATATCTTTCCTCGTGAAGGCCGGAAACAGGAATGAAAATTTATACTACAATTTCGAATGAATCTTTATGTAGCCAATATAAGGTCGTTTGTATTTATCTGTGTCACGATCAGAGACCAGAGAACCGGAGGAGCCGTCAGGTACGATAAAATAACCATCCAGGGTTTTAATTTGATGAATTCAATAGCTTCTCAGCATCTATATCGTTATTTATTATATCTGCTTCAAAGTCTCTGTATCGTAGCAAAGCACAGCTTCTATATTCTAACAGTACACAGTTTCTGTATCGTAATAATACAGTGTTTCTACATCGTGGCAATACAAAGTCACATAATTTATAGTTTCAATATCGTAGTAATATACATCATATATACAGTATTCACTGTTATTCATTTTTGACACGCGTTGACATGCCTGCGATTAATCGATAATTAAGTATTATGAAGTATTGCTACACTCGTTTTCTGTCGGAAAAATATCATGAGAAAATTATCATATTCTTCTAGTACAGAGGGTCTTAACCAAGGTCTTAGCCAAAGAGGACAACTGTTGCTGTTGTGTCTTGGCTGCAATTATCTTACTGCAACGAATAGTTAATTTAAAACACATTTATCGTGTCTAATGGAGTAAGTTTCACCGAATAGGTCCCTGCCTATCCATCTCACGCAACTAATTGTCTGTTCCAGAGTGTGGCGGGAACTAATAGTACAGTATTAGTGTCTGTGGATGTCATGTTGTCCCAAAGTTACTGCCGTGGGGTCTACACTTTATAGGTGGCATCTATCCTCGTACTGCCCACGGCCAAACCCATATGTCTTGGTATATCTTGATATGCGGCGATATATTGCTTGTTTCTCCGAGATACATAGCTGGTTTAGGGTTTAGGGAAGCAAATTTCACGAGATTATGCCAAAAAAAGGATTTTTCAGCATTCTTTTTCTAATCTGTCTGACAATATATATTTATCAATAAATGAAAAAAAAAAATCCGAAGCCGAAGGTCAGAAAATTGAAGCAGAGTGCCGTAGAGGAGCCCTGTGCGTGTGCAGAAGTCGCTGGGACACGCATAACCTTGAAAACCTTCTTAAAAGCAACAAAATATTTTTTGTTACTGAT